>NW_019208936.1:0-123025 GCF_001890105.1 Penicilliopsis zonata CBS 506.65
TATTATAACTATTATTATAGATTATAAGAGCTTATAATATTTATTAATAATAAAGATATACTTTAAGAGACTTATATAATAAATTAATAAGTTTAGTAGATATAATCTAAAGATTTACTACTAAAAAGAGACTAAAGTAATTATCCTTAATACTATTAGTTACTAACCTGACTTTATTAAAGATAAGCCTAGAGATAAGATAAAAGATATAGTTTAATAAGAGTAGTAATAAATATTTATAGCCTCCCTATTAGTACTTTAAGGCCACTTAGAGGAGGAGTAGCTAAAAGGTATAATAATATATTTAGTAATAGATAAAGCACCTGCGCACTAGGGTCTCTAATATATAATTAAAAAGATAACTCCTAACTTCTACCTAATAAGAGAGAATAATAATAAGCTAAAGTATATTTATAATAATTATAAAGCGCTATATCTTCTAGTTCCTTTTTATATAGACTTTATTAAGTAAATATATAATAAATTTAAATACCTTAGACACCTGGGACTTATGGGCATTATTTAGCCCTAAGGATGGTGGCTAATAATATAGGCTAATATTAAATAATATATTTAAGACTACCTTATATATTAGATATTATAAGGCTTATAGAAGGACCTCTAATATAGATATTTTAATCTACTAGTAATAGCCCTACTATTTAAGAGGTAGGCTATTAACCTAATTAAGCCTCTACTACTAACTCCTAATAGTAATTAATAAATTATTATGGTAATTAAGTATATAACAGGTTGGCTAGTGGCCCATATAGTCTTAGAAGATATAATAGAGGTGATCACTAAATTCCTATATAATAAAGTCTTTATAAATTATAGCGCCCCTTATAAGCTCTTATTAGATAATAGACCTAACTTACTTATAATAGTAGTCTAATACTATTTAAAGATCCTATAAATAAGATACTAGATAATAATACTATATCACCTATAAATAAATAGTAAGGTTAAGAATCTTAATAGCCTTCTAGGTTAAATACTTATAAAGTATATTATAGGAAAATTAATAAAGATCTAGGATAAATACCTCCTATAGGCCCTCTTTGCTATATATATATAGACCTATATAGTAATAAAAAAAAGCCTCTTCTACCTCCTATATAGTATTAACCTTTATATCCTAGGTGATAATAATAAGGGACTGGCGAATGGTAACCTTATAGAGATAGAGGGATAGCTTTAGTAGATTAATTATATCTAATTACTAATAAATAAGCTGCTATTAAACTATATAATAAAGATAAAGATAGTGCGCGATAGCCTGGTGATAAAAATAGGCTTTAAAAAAGGTAACTAAGTATTAGTTAGAAATAAATCACTAAAAAAGCTAAAGAGTAAGTGATTTAGTTTATATAGGGTGCTAAAAATGCACCCTCTAGATATATATGCCCTTAAAGAACCTGGCAAATAAGTGCTGTAAAACCTAATTAATAATTAGTAATTAATTACCGCTAAGGTAGATAAACTAAGCTAGCTATAGATATTAATAGTAATATAATAAATACTATACTAATAAGATATTATACTTTAGTACTTAATTAAAGTAAGAAAAATCCTAAAGGAATAGGAACCACTGCTGCCCTCCTATAAAGAGTTATTAATAATTATAAAGAAAGAGTAAGTAGTAGTAGAGAGATAATAAATAATAGAGCATTTAAGGGAATACTTAAGGATAGGAGGGAGAGAGGTTAATAAAGATATTAATAATAATACTATTATAGAGTATATAATTAAAAAGGCTTAATAAAAGGCATAATAAAAGAAATAAAACCCCCTAATAAAGATAGTAATTTAATAATAAAGGGACTAATAGAGGATAATATTAATCTCCTTAGAAAGCACCTCTAAATAAGAGGCATCTAAGAAAATAATATCTAATAATAATATATTTAAAGATAACTATAGTAATAGGGACAACTAAAAGACTAACCCTAGACTATAAGATATTAACACCTAAAATAGCATTAACTTTAATAGACTATTTATAATAGTTATCTAAATAATTATAAGATAAGGTGAGAAGGTAAAAAATAAAAAAGAGAAAAGCCTATATCTAATTATATAAATAAGAGGTAAAGAGATCATCCCTTAAAGAGTACTAAAAGATATTAAGAAGAAATTTATTATAAAGTTTACTAAAAGAAAAGAGACTAGCTATAAAGAGCTAATAATAATACCCTAGAATATAGGTGCTAATTACTCTTTATAATAATACTTTTTTATATATAAAAGATACTCCCCCTATAGATTCTTCTTCTCCTCTTCCTTTATGGCGGCAGCGGTAGTAACTAATATGCCCTTATAAGCCTTAAGGGCGGCCACTCACTAATATATATTAATAATAGCCTAATAAATCTTTAGTAAATTATTAATATTAGCATTTAATAAGGAGAATAAAATAATAGGGGGGGTATTATTATAATTAATAAGTTAAAGAGAACTATTAATTAGACTCTTTTAATAAATATCTATAGTCTCCTTAACTTTTTAACCTATAAAGTTAGAGTAAAGAATTAGAAACTCCCTAAAATAATATATTATCTTCTTATAAGAAATAGTTAAATACTGGAGTAATACTTTTAGGGGAGTAGAACCTAAGATAGTTTAATAAGGAGTTACTTAAGCCCCTACTATAGCTAGGATAATAAGAGTACTTAACTATAAGCTAGCTAAAGCGGCGCTAGTATTAGTAGTAGATAATAAATTTAATAAGACTAAAAGAATAATAAAAAGTATAGCAGCTAATATAGGATTAGTAGTAAGAGTAATAAAAGTAATAAAAGTAGTAGGAGTAATAAGTAATAAAGTCCTCTTCTTCTTAACCTCCTTTCTCTTTTACTACTTCTTATACTTATTCTTCTTCTTCTACTCTTTATTATTATTATAGTTAATATCTATAATATATTAGCAACCAATAAGGGAAAGACCTAGAAAGAAATAAATATAAGTTATAATTAGTACCTTTATTATAAAAGAGATAATTTATATATACTTTAGTATAATAAACCTTATACTTATCTTTATTAATCTCCTTAATAGGAGGTGTGATATAGGCAGTCTAGGGACTATTATTATAAGTATACTTTAAATAAGGGTTAGCTACTATAAGCCTTTACTTAAAAATAATAGCAGTAGAGAGCTTTAATATATAGCTTAAGATTAATATTTAGCCATCTTAAAAGAAGTCCTAATATATATAAATAGTAAGGAATAAATAAATAAGCTTATAATTATTAAAGGAGGTTATATATGCCTCTAAGAGAAGTTTAGTTTCTATTACTATTAGCCATATCTCACCCTTTAGATTAATAAACTTATAGTAAGTAATAGGCGCTAGACCACTATAACTAGTAATCCACTTTAAATAATAAGAGCCTAATAGAGGCTAAGGGGGAGACTCCTTAGTAGGTAGTAAAGGAGTCCTAGGAGGCACTAGATGCTTAGCCTTTAATAAATAATAAGAATAATTAGACCCACAATAAGAGTACTAGATAAGGGACTTAGAGTCCCTAAATTCACTATTAGAAGCTATTAGTAGGGGATAGTTATAAGAAGTAATAATAGTAAGAGGAGGAGTAAAGAAAAAATCACTACTAAATAAATAAGGAGATATACCCTTTATTATAAATAAAGAGGTTATTAAATTATTTAGTAATAATAATTATAAATATACCTTATATCCTTACCTAGGACTAGGCGACCCCCTATTAGTTAGTAGGTGATTAATAAAGTAATTAAAGAATAAGTCTTTATTTATTAATTATAGGCCCTTATTAGATAGGATCTATAAGTCACCTATTAATAACTAATTTATCTTAATAAGGCCCTAGAGGGAGGATCAGGACTTCATAAATAAAGTTCTAGTTAAATAGAAGAGGATATAATATTATAAGTAAGTAATATTATAAACTCCTATATGGCTATAAGTAGGATCACCTTGGCGGAACGCCAAGGTGCCCACTTACTAATAACATAAGATCTCCTAACCCTAATAGAGTGGTTATATAGAGTTTTTACTCTATATTAGGGATTAATTAATTTTATAGAGTTTTATCACCACTAGGTTGCTTAGCTTTTAATGAGCTAAGGGGAGGTATATAGATACCTTCCCTCTAACCTATAGTAGCAATAGGACAGAGATTTTCTAGAGACCATTAGCTTTTGAATATCATAATAGTAAGAGTACTTAATTATAAGCTAGCTAAAGCGGCGCTAGCACTAGTAGTAGATAATAAGTTTAATAAGGCTAAAAAGATAATAAAAAATATAGTAGTTAATATAGGATTAATAGTAAGAGTAGTAAGAGTAATAGAAGTAGTAAGAGTAATAAATAATAAAGTCCTCTTCTTCTTAACCTTCTTTCTCTTCTACTACTTCTTATACTTATCCTTCTTCTCTTACTCTTTATTATTATTATAGTTAACACCTGCAATATATTAATAATTAATAAGGGAAAGACCTAAGAAGAAATAAATATAAATTATAATTAATACCCTTATTATAAAAGAGATAGTTTATATATGCCCTAATATAATAAACCTTATACTTATCTTTATTAATCTCCTTAATAGGAGGCGTAATATAGGTAGTCTAGAGACTATTATTATAAGTATACTTTAAATAAGGATTAGCTACTATAGGCCCCTGCTTAAAAATAATAGTAGTAGAGAGCTTTAATATATAACTTAGGACTAATATCTAGCCACCCTAAAAGAAGTCCTAATATATATAAATAATAAGGAATAAATAAATAAGCTTATAATTATTAAAGGAGGTCACACGCGCCTCTAAAGGAAGTTTAGTTTCTATTACTATTAGTTATATCTTAACCCTCTAGATTAATAAACTTATAATAAGTAATAGGCACTAGACTATTATAATCTGCAACCTACTTTAAATAATAAGAGCCTAATAAAGGCTAAGAGGGAGACTTCTTAATAGGTAGTAAAGGAGTCCTAGGAGGCATTAGATACTTAGCCTTTAATAAATAATAAGAATAATTAGACTTATAATAAGAGTGCTAGATAAGGGACTTAGAGTCCTTAAATTTGCTATTAAAAGTTATTAGTAGGGGATAATTATAAGAAGTAATAATAGTAAGAGAGGAAGTAAAGGAAGAATTATTACTAAATAGATAAAGAGATATACTCTTTATTATAAATAAAGAGGTTATTAGGTCACCTAATAATAGTGATTATAGATATACCCCGCGCCCTCGCCCAGGACTAGGTGACCCCCTATTAGTTAATAAGTAATTAATAAAGTAATTAAAGAATAAGTCTTTATTTACTAATTTTAGGCCCTTATTAGATAGGACTAGTAAATCACCTGTTAATAGCTAATTTATCTTAATAAGGTCTTAGAGGGAGGATTAAGACTTTGCGGATAAAGTTCCAGTTAAGTAGGGGAGAATATAATATTATAAATAAGTAATATTATAAACCCCCACATGATTATAAGTAGGATCACCTTAGTGTTCTACTAAGGTGCCTACTCACTGACGCGCCAAGATCTCCTAACCTCTATAGAACAGTATATAGAGTTTTTACTCTATGCTATAGATTAGTAGATTTTATAGAGTTCTATCACCACCAGGTTGCTCAGCTTTTAATAGCTAAGGGAAGGTATATAGATACCTCCCCTTCAACCCATGGTAGTAATAGATAGAGATTTCTTAGAGACTGTTAGCTTTTGAATATCACACTAGATATAGTTTCTATTCTAGGTTAAAATA
Source organism: Penicilliopsis zonata CBS 506.65 (assembly GCF_001890105.1). Lineage (NCBI taxonomy): Eukaryota > Fungi > Ascomycota > Eurotiomycetes > Eurotiales > Aspergillaceae > Penicilliopsis > Penicilliopsis zonata. Next base: position 5,753 of record NW_019208936.1, read on the forward strand.
AGCTAAAATAAGTAAGTCTATAAAGGCTTCTTTAAACTTATTAAATACCTCCTTTATAATAAGTATTAATATAAAAGCTTATATAGGCTTCTCCTTCTTTATATCTTAAGTAAGATTAATAAGGGGTGCTATTAGGTTAAAATATTAGTCTATAAACTAATAAAAGTATCTTATAAACCTTAAGAAGACTTATAGATTATAAAATATTTATAGTTTAGGCTATTCCTTAATAGTATTAATATAAGCTAGGTCTATTTTAAAGTTATTTTAGCCTATAATAAAGCTAAGGAATTTCAGCTCTAATTTATAGAATTTATATCTAAATCATTTAGTATATAAGTTATAAATATATAGTTAATATAATATTTAATTAATATAATTAATATATTTCTCTTTTAACTCTAAGAAGATAAGGATGTCATCTAGGTAAACTATATAAAAAATATCTAAGATTCTATATATAGCTTTATTAATATAAGATTAGAAAGTAGCTAGTATATTAGTAAGTCTAAAGAGTATTACTAAATATTTATATTAGTTATAATATATATAGAAAAAAGCCTTCTACTTATTATCTTTATAAATATAAATTTAATAATAAGTATTATATAAGTTAAGCTTAATAAAGAATTTTATACTTATTACTTAATCTATTAGCTTATTAATATATAATAAAGAGTAATAGTCCTTTTTAATAACTATATTAAGAGTCTTATAATTAATATATAATTATAGTATACTATTTAGTTTCTTAATAAAAAGGATAAATATATTAATAAGACTTATTAAGGGCTAAATCTAGCCTTACTATATCTTTTCTTAAAGATACTTATAAAGTATCTCTAGTTTAGGGGCTAATAAGCTATATATAGCCCTCTAGGGGGGCAGTTTATTACCTATAAGTTTAATCTTATATTTTATAGTTCTTATAGAAAGGAGTCTTATCTTATATTTAAAGAAGATACTTTTATAGGCCTAATAAACTTTAGGTAGACTAGAGGCCTCTATAAAGCCTAAAATAAGGTCTATAAATAAGAAGTAGATAGTTTTACTATAGGAGAGCTTAATAAAATAATTTATAAAATTAATTTTAATTTACTTAATAAACTACTTAAAGTAATATTAAATTAAGGTAGTAAAATTAATATATAAGTTAATATATATTAATTATATTTACCCTAGTATAAGGTTATATCCTTATATATTAATAATATTATAAAGGATATTATATTACTTTATCTATCTTTAGGTATCTTAAATAAAGGTTATTAAGGAAAATAGGCTAAAGTAAAAGATAGTTTAGCTATTAATAAACTTAATAAGTTCTAAGTATTTATATATAAGACTTAAGTTATTAATAAATAAAAAGTAATAAAAAATAAAGTTTTTTTAGGTACTACTATCTAATAGCATCTTTACTTTAATATACTTAATTTTAAGGGTGACCTAGATATTAGCTATAATAAAGAGTAGTTAATTAAAATTATCTTTTTATATATAGACTAAAATTAGTATATTAAGGAGTTTCTATTCTATTATAATAATATTAAGGTTATTAATTATTTTTTTAATATTACTCTTTTCTTAATCTATCTTCTTCTCCTTTTTAAGGTAGTTTAGAGAAATATACCTTATCTTATTATAAATAAAGTAATATTCTTCTTTTATTTACTACTTATATTTCTTTAATAAGAGTTATTAAGAAAAATATTATCTTTTTATATTTTTTATAGTATCCTTATCTCTCTCTCTTTTTTAGAACTTCTTATACTAGTCGCTAGTATCTTTACTAAATATTAATATTATAATTATTAATAAATTATAATTAATAATTTTATAAATAAATAATTTTACCCTTTATAAGCTACTTTATTCTAAACCCTTTAGTATATACTTCTTAGATTTAATAGTTAAAAGAAAGCTTATAATAAAGTTAATATTATAAAGGATAATTAAGTTCTTAATAATCTCTTTATATAGCTCTAGTTTAATTATATATATAAAAGATTAGTTCTAGATAGAATCCTTAATAATTACTTAATTTATAATAAATATTTATATAGTATTCTTATAGTTACTAGAGAAATTTATAATACTTTAATTCTATTTTTACTATAAGTTTTAGAAGTTTACTAGAGATAATTAACCTTTTATTATAGTCTCTCTTATATTATTAATATAAAAAGTTAAATAGTCTAATTAAAGTCTATAGTTTTAAGTTATAGTACTCTAATTATTTTATTTTTATATTATCTTAAAGTTAATCTTTAATATATTATACTCTACCCCCTTCTTTTTAAAAAAAGAATAATTTAGCTTCTATATAGATTAAAAGGTTATATTTCTAGAGGTAAAGCTTTTTTATAGATTTACCTATATAAAATTTAGGCTCTAGATATTTAATAGCCTTTATTAATAAATATTATTTAATAGTATATAATATTTATTATAGTACTTTATTATTTATAAGAGCTAGCTAAAGTATAATATCTTAATACTCTTAATTAATTATAAGTTTAAGAGAAGTTAGTGAGTTATTAGGTAGATCCCTAAAAAGTTCTTAAATTAATTATTTCTTTACTTAGTTTATTAAGATATTAGGAGGTACTTTAGGCCCCTCTATAATATAAATTAATTTATTTATATTAATATCTAGTTAGTTAGTTATAGATGCCTTAGTATTAGAGGTTACTTAAAAATAGTTAAATATCCTTAATAATTAATTTAAGGTTCTTAAGATAATAGCTTATTACTAATATATTATTTATTTTAAGTTATTTTTAAGTATAGGTCCCTTATAGCCCTAGGATTCTTATATTAAATTAGGGTTACTTTAATCTAATATATAAGGAAAATACTTTAAATTATTAATAGTAACCTTATACTACTAGAGTTAAATAAGTAAGATATTAGTATAACTAGGTAATAATAAGGTCTAAAGATATAAGAAGTCTATAGTAGGTCTAGTAAAAGAATAAAATAAAGTGCTTAAGGTTCTATTTTATCTAGGGGGGATAATATATATCTTAACTTTAAGTAAGGTACTTACTAGGTGCCTAACTAATGCTTAATATTAACTAATAGTTGCATGGTGTGCTTAGTCAGATGGCTTATAGGGCGGCGTCAGTGCCGGCCTTACACTTATTAGCGCTAGGCAACTATTAAAGGTGGCTTATAGGTATACTTAACTATAGGCTTATTAATATTAAATAATTAGTAAAGGTTAGGTAACTAGTAAAGGTGGCCTATAGATATATTTAACTAACTTATTAATATTAGGCAACTGGCGATAGGGGCCTATTAATATAGTTAAGTATAGGCTCACTAGCGCCAGGCAACTAGTAAAGGTGGCCTATAGATATACTTAATTATAAGCTTACTAGTATTAGGTAACTAATAATAAATTAGGATCTAGATAACTAGCTATAGAAACATCTAGGTAACTAGCTATAAGGGGAAGGGTTACTAGAGGGGCTAACTAATAAGGCACACCTAATATAGTTAACTAGTATTAGTTAATTTATATATATATATTCCTATAGTCCTAGTTACCGCCGCCTGGCCGTCGGCGACTCTAAAAGGGCCCTAAATAGGACCATATTAGAGGATAATGCAATACTCACTCACTCACTCACTCACTCACTATATTAAATTAAGATTACTTTAATTTAATATATAGAAGAAGTACTTTAAATTATAAGTAGTAATCTTATACTACTTATGGTTAATAAATAAGATATTAATATAATTAGGTAATAATAAGGTCTAGAGATATAAGAAGTCTATAATAAATCTAATAAAAGAATAAGATAAAGTACTTAAGGTCTTATTATCTATTTAGGGGGATAGTATATATCCTAACTCTAAGTAGGGTACTTAATAGGTGCCCAACTGATGCCCAACATTAACTAACAGTCATAAGTAGGGATGTTGAAATTTTGAAATTGAGATTATATTTCGGAAATTTGAAATTTCAGGCCTAAATTATATTTTATATGAAATTTTTGGGGGGTTTAACTCCTACTTAGTTATATCTAGTAGTAAGTAATTTAGACTAATTAGAGGCTTAGAATCCTAGATTCTATTATTTTTTTTAATAATCTAAGAAATCACCTAGTAATAATATTAAAATATATAATTAAATTTAATATTTAGTTTTTTTAGGTATATATTATAACTAAAATAGTATAAAAATTAGATTTTAAATACTCTAGATATATTCTTAACCTTAAAAAAGTTATTTAAAAGTAACTAGATAACTTAAAGATAATAATTTATATATTAAAATTAACTTTTTATATTTTTTATTACTTTTTTATTTTACTTATATAAGAATTATCTTAAACCCCTAGGGCCACCTACCTTAGATATTAAAATTCCTATATCTTTAATATAATATATCTTTAAGCTTATATTAAGTAATATAAAGGAGCTCTAGATATCCTAGATTATTTTAATAAAATAAAAAATTAGGTTTAGAAAAAGCTTAGCTTTATATAGTCTTTTAAAAAATAGCTTAATTATCTTATTATTAATATAATTTATCTAGAAGTAAGGCCTTTTTATCTTTTTAAATCCCTAAAATTTTAGTAATTTATTAAGTCTTTAAATCTCTTCTATAAACTACTTATTTATAGTTAAATCACTAATCTACTACTAAAATTATATATAATAATAAAGAATAAGGTAATAAAAAAGCTATAGAGAATCTAATATTTAAATATTATAATAAATAAGATATTAAATATCTTATTTTAATATATTATTATAATAATAGTAATAACTCCTATATACTTATAATTTTTATATCTTAAGGATATAAAGGATAAGAGTCTAAATATAAATATAATAATCTTTTAAATTATTAAGAAGCTTTAGGATCTTCTATAGAAAATCTTTACTTCTAAAGATAACTCTATTAATTAGAATTAAATTAATTCTATATTAATAGATACCTATAGTATAATAAAGGCTATTTAGGAAAAGCTTTAAGCTAAACTAAAGCTTTAATATATCTTTATAATCCCTTATAATTTATATAGTCTATAGCTAATTATTAAGGATCTTTTAGATAATATTAAGGATCTTTTAATAAAAGAGGTCTTTAAAGCTATAAATAAGATTATTAACTTTTTTTATTAATCTTTATTTAAATATATAAAGCTATAAACTTATTAGGTTTAATAATATATTAATTAAAGGGCTCTTATTACTTTAGTTATTATATATTAAGAAACTTAATATATACTTCTTAAATCTCTTAAAGATTTATATAAAGTACTTAAGGATTAGATATTAAATATAAATATTAAGACTTTATATTCTTAAATGATTATTAAGTTAATTTTTTCTTATTTATTTTAAAAATAGTTAAATAAGCTAATTAAGCTTCTTTATCTTCTTTATATAGTATAGAAGAAATTAAAAGCCTAAAACTTTAATATTATAAAAGTTATATAAAGATAAGTATCTTTAGAGCTTAAGATAAGAGAAGCTATATTTTATAACTTATTTAAAAAAGAGATTTTTATATATCTTAATAATTAAGCTTAAAAATTATAGATATAATATTAACTTATTAATATTTATTAAGTAGCTTATTTTTTATATTCTATATAAATCTTTAAGCCCCTTTATAACTATAATTATAATTAAATTAAGAAGATATTAGAGTCTATTTATAATAAAAAGATTATAATATAATAAGAGTTTCTTATCTTTAAATAATAAAATAGTATCTTTTATAATACCTCTTATTAGAATATAAAGAAAAACCTATAATTCTTTTAACTTAAAGTAGTAAGTTAAATAGCTTTAAATTAAAATCTTTATTAATCTCTTTCTCTTTTTCTCTTAGACTAAATATATCTCTTTTATCTCTTATTATATATTATAAATCTTTAATACTATTATTAACTCTATAGCTGCAGAATGAGCTTTTTTACTTATAAACTTATAATATATAAAGATATAGAATTATTTTAAGAATAAGAATATAAATATACTACTTTTTATATAAATTAATTAAAAGTAATTCTATAAGGAAATATAATCTTAAATAATAAATAAGATATTATTAGAGGTAAAGGAGGCTAAGATATAGTAGCTTCTATAATATAAATAAATATAAAACTATTTAAATAAAATATTTAAGACTTTTTAGATATCTAGCTCTAAAAGGCCCTATAAATAGGATTAAGAGGATATTAATAATACTTAGTATTATAATTAGTATCCTTATATTAAGGAGAATTAAATAATTATTCCTAGGCCAATAGTTTAAATCCTATATCCTTAAGATAATACTAATACTAGTGTGATATCGCGAATAAGCGATATCGCGAACCCCCGCGCGGTCACGAGCGGGATCACCTTGGCGTTCCGCCGAGGTGCCCGCTCACCGACGCACCAAGATCTCCTAACCTCTATGGGACAGTATATAGAGTTTTCACTCTATGCCATGGATTAATAGATTCTATAGAGTTCTATCACCACCGGGTCGCTCAGCTTTCGATAGCTAAGGGAAGATATATAGATACCTCCCCTTCAACCCATGGTAGCGATAGACAGAGATTTCTTAGAGACCGTTAGCTTTCGAATATCACACTAGGCTAATAGCCTAGATCCTATATTATTACTAGTGTCAACACCCCTAAGATAGTATTAATATTAGGCTAATAATATAAATCTCTAGGGCTAATAGCCTAGATCCTATATTATTAGCAGCATTAACGCCCCTAAGATGATATTAATACTAGGCTAATAATATAAATCTTTAGGGTTAATAACCTAGATCCTATATTATTAGCAGCATTAACGCCCCTAAGATGATATTAATACTAGGCTAATAATATAAATCTCTAGGGCTAATAGCCTAGATCTTATATTATTACTAGTATTAACCCCCCTAAGATGCCCCCTAAAGTACTAATTAATAACATTTAATATATTAATATATTAGTTAATAGCCCCTAGTGCCCCTGCTGATCCCCCTGCTCCCTCTATATATCTACTAGCCCTAATTAGGCCCTAATTATATAAATAAACACTCCTGGGCCTGGAGTCTGCTAGGGAGGAGCACTTTTTATATGGCGTGAGCCCACCTAGGTATTATTTGCCATATAAAGTGGGCCACCTAGACTTACCCACTTTCTACGCAGCTAGGGGCCTTAGCAGATTTAATGCTATAGGCAACTAGTAATGTCAAGCACCGGGGGCACTAGGGCACCTAGGCCACATCAAGATATGGGCAACTGGCGACGTTGAGCACCGGGGGCACTAGGGCATTAGACATATTAAGATATAGATATAGGATATAGGCCAACTGGCAAAGGAATTCCTTTTTTTACTATATTTATTACTTTTTTATTACTATTTTTATTATAATAAATTTTTTATGGCCCTAATACTTTTACTAAGCCATATAATTTATTAGTAATCTAAAAATTTCAACCCCCAAATTATATTTCAGATGACTAAGCCAAAAATCGTTGAAATTTCATGAAATGAAATTTCATCGACCCACCCCTAGTCATAAGGGGTGCTTAGTCAGGTGGGTTGTAGGGCGGCGTCAGTGCCGGCCTTACAAAGAGCTAGTAAGCTTATAGCTATAAATCTTATTCTTGTTTAGGATAATAATATTTACTTAAGCAGCTATTAATAGATTATTCTATTTAATTTAGGTCATCACACTCATCCAATGCCATGACTATACAGACACCTCGATTCCTTGGGTTAGGTTAGGGTTAGGGTTAGGGTTTCTAGATAACTATCTTATCTGCCATTCCGAGGTGCAATATGTATTCTTGTTTATTTCCCCTAACCCTAACCCTAACCCTAACCTAACCTCTCCTCAACTGTTTTCCCAGTGAACAGTAGGGGCTTCTATATCATGTTCCACTGGAAATGTAGACCGAACTAATACAGGAGGTAGTGATGATGCTATTGCCATGTGTTGGTTTAGACAACTACAGTCAAGAAAATGACACGGCTGTGATGGTCTCCCGTGAAGCCCAGCTGCATCCCCCCGTTCATCAGCGTCGAGCCCAGATACGCGCCCTTGCCGTCGACGGTATACCGCGCGGCAGGATCCAGTCCCTGCAGCCGGAGCACAGGAAAGGAGTGGTTGATGGTGGCGCGGATCTGAAAGGCAAAGAGCACCGCCTGCGTGTGATCCTTGGAGACGAAGATGGCGGCCGGGTAGTTGGAGTCTGGCAGTCTCAGACGCCAGAGATCACCATTGATGACGAGCGGGTTGATCTTCTCGGCGAGAGCAATCAGCGGCGGGATGGCGGCTCGTTCGGCCTCGTCGAGCGTGCGGCTGTCCAGCTCGAGGCCGAACGAGCCGCCCATCATGGCGACGTGGGCGCGGAAGGTCAAGGGAGTGGTGCGATGCGTGATCCCGTTGGGGACGGCGGAGATGTGCGCCCCCATGGACGAAGCGGGATAGACCAGCGAGGTGCCCAGCTGGATGGCGATGCGCTCGACGGCGTCGGTGTTGTCGGACGTCCAGCTCTGCGGGAAATAGAACAGCATGCCTGGATCGAAACGGCCACCACCCGACGCACATCCCTCCCACAGCACGGAGGGAAACCGCGTTGTCAGCACGTCCAGCACTCGATACAGACCGAGGAGGTAGGCGTGCGCCGTCGCCGGCGAGGGCAGCTCGTGCATGGCGCGGTTGTTGTCCCACTTGATGTAGCGGATGGGCAGCTCGCGCAGCAGCTTGGAGACAAAGTCGATGATGAACTCCTGCACCTCGGCCATTGCCAGGTTGAGCACCAGCTGGAACCGCGTCTCGGTGCGAGGATAGTCGCCGGCGTGCAGCACCCAGTCCGGGTGTGCGTCGTACAGCTCCGACGCCGGGCTCACCATCTCCGGCTCCAGCCAGAGCCCGAACTGGAGCGTCTCCTCTGCCGTCCCGGCGACGCGCAGCGCGGTGATCCTCTGCAGGAGCGGTTGCAGCCCGTCGGGGAAGCGTGCAGGGTTGGGCTCCCAGTCGCCCAGCCCGGCGTTGTCTGCCACTCGAGGGTACTTGACGCCGAACCAGCCGTCGTCGAGGACGAAGAGCTTTGCGCCCAGCTGCGCCGAATCGGCCGCCAGCTCGTAGACGGCCGTCTCGTCCAGGTCAAAGACCAGCCCCTCCCAGCTGTTGAGAAGCGGCGGGCGAGGCTGGTGGGCGTACACGCTGCGGATCAAGTGCTCGCGGTACAGCCCATGGAAGCGCTGCGACATGCCGTTGATGCCGTCGCGAGAGAACACAGCCACGCACTCCGGGGTGGTGAAGGACTCGCCCGGGGGCAGCGGCCACGCCAGATGCTCCCGGTTCAGGCCCAGCACGGCGCGGATCAGGCCCTGCGAGCTCTGGTCGACTTCGGCGCTGAACGAGCCCGAGTAGACGAGCGAGAAGCCCCAGGCGTCTCCGTGGGATTCGGTGGTTGTCGCCGACACGAGGCCGAGGAAGGGGTTGAAGATGTGCGACGAGTAGCCGGCGACGCTCCCGAATCTATGAATCAGTCCATATACTCTTCATAATCATGTAGAACATACTGGTGAACGCCGTATTCCACCTTCTGGCGCACCCGTTGCGCCTCCCTCGCCCATTCGCCGCGCAGGGAGAGAATGTCCATGTCGGCGACCGGCAGGTCGACCGAGAGACTGGCGACTTTCTGCAGAGTGACCTGCTTCTTGCCCCGGTTCTCGACCCGGACGCTTCTCACGATGGCGTCGTGCTGCGGGAAGATCGAGTACGACAGATGCACCGCGAGGGCGCCGAGGGCGTCGTACATCTCCACCACCAGCGTCGACACCTGGTCTGCATCGCCAAACGTCGCCGGCAGCCCTGCGAGCGCCGGTTTGCCCGCGAGAACCGTGTGCGAGCGGTATTTGAACTCGGTGACCGTGTGGCCGTCGTGTGCGATCTGGATCGCGGGCACGCGCAAGTCGCCGCGCCCGAGATCGGGCAGCTCACGGCGTGTGCGGCCATGAGGACCGGACCAGCCGCCAAACCCGGGCAGGATGTCATCTTTGTATAGCTCTTCTGCTGTGGTTGGACCGAAATGGCCCAGATGCAGATCGCCGGTGCTGTCGACGTGTAGGCGGTACGACACGTTGTTCCCGTTCAGGGCGAACGAGGTTCCGTCCACAGAAATTGCTGGAATGTTAGCCTTCATGAGTCACTGAGCCTTTGGCCTACTTACAAGCCCATGTTGTGATGAGATATCGTGGTGTTCAACTGGCTTATATACCAGCGAACCCCGCATGGAAGCTTCGGAATTCACCAATTCCGACTGGCCACATCGAGTGGAGGCACAAGATGAACAATGTCTAATATCTAATATCTAATATCTAATATCTAATGTCTCATGTCTAATATCTAATGTCTAATGTCTAATGTCTAATATCTAATGTCTAGAGATGTAGTTGTTAGTCTGTAGTGAATGATGGTATATCTTATAACATCTTGCACTTTATATACTTAAACTATATATGGTTTAGAATACCTATAACATTTTAATTAAACCACCTAATCTAAGCATAGAAGTACTAGAAAGATACTATAACCCTTAAAATAGACTAATTGCTGTATGCCAGTAATAGAATCATACTGTTACATCTCACCAGCTGCAGGGTATTAACCCTAACCCTAATAATTGCTTCTTCCTTGTTCAAGAGCATCTAATAGGCATATTTACTGATGATAGATCTATACTAATAATTACCCTAATATCAATAAGAAAAGAAGGGAGGTTGAGGATGAGAATAAAGTATCATATAAGCCGCTGGTTATACATCAGATGAATAAAGATTGTCAGTAAAATCCTATTATCTGACGTCGCCATTGACGGTTCTTATGGTCATTATAGGCTGGTGAAGTCTACAATCTGGGAAGATCTTAATATTAAAAGAATGACTTATAAGTAGTCTTATCCTATCCTCCCTTTTCTCTACCATTCTTTATCAGTGGATAGAACTGATCATCCAAAGTCGTCCACTGCGGTTGGACAACATCGACTGCTGTACTACATAAAGGACAATAAGAATCCCATCTTTCATTTGAATTGCAACTCTTCTTACATACACTATGATGACCTCCCTGCCAGTCCCGATGCCCATCTCAGTGAAGCCGAACATTCTCACAGTCTGCTGCTGTGCCGGCTAATGAAAAGGACCGAAAACTGCTTTGGCGGCTGGATTTGACTCTGATCCCATGGGTAGGACCCCAACCTACCCAACCTACCCATCCCTAACCCTATCTTAACATTGATCATAACCCTAAACCCTAAACCCTAAACCCTAACCCTAACATACCCTATACTATAGCTCTGTCTTCTCTACCTGCTGGCCTTCCTCGACCGCACCAATATCGGCAACGCAGCAATTGACGGCCTCAAGACGGATCTCTCGCTGAGTACAGGCCGGTAAAACGCCAGCCTCAGCGTCTTCTTCGTCTCGTACGCCGTCTTTGAGCCCGTGACGAACGTCCTGCTCAAGCGCTTCCGCCCCTCCATCTTCATCCCCACCATCATGATGCTCTGGGGCTGCTGCATGCTGGGCATGGGTTTTGTCACGGACTGGTCGGGGCTTATGGCTGCTCGCTGGTTCCTGGGTCTCTGTGAAGCCGGTCTGTACCCGGGCATCAACTATTACCTTTCCTGCTGGTATAAGCGCTCGGAATTCGGTGTGCGGGCTGTAAGTGTATAATGATTCATACTATGAATGCTATTGATACTATCAAAGGCAATCTTCTTTTCTGCAGCGGCGATTTCCGGCTCCTTCGGGGGTCTCCTGGCAGCAGCCATCGATCTGGATGGACGGCATCGGCAACCGGCCAGGCTGGGCATGGATCTTCATCCTAGAAGGCCTCTTGACGGTTGTCATCGGCGCGTTGTCCTTCGTCATGGTGCACGATTTCCCCGACCAGGCGCGGTTCCTGTCCGCAGAAGACCGCACACGGGTGATCCGCCGGCTGCGACTCGACCAGCAGGCCTCGGGCGGACACGAAGAGTTCTCAATCAGGTATTTTTGGGACGCCGTGCGCGACTGGAAGATGTGGCTCGGCATGGCCATCTACATGGGCTGCGACATGCCGCTGTATGCCTTCTCACTCTTCCTGCCCACCATCGTTAGCGATCTGGGCTGGTCCACTACTGTCGTACGCTCCCAACTGATGTCGGTGCCGCCCTACGCGGCGGCCACGGCTTTCACCGTGCTCATCGGCTTCGTGGCAGACCGGACACAGGCGCGTGGAATGTGCAATCTCCTGGTCTCGCTGCTCGGCGTGGCGGGCTTTGCGATGCTGCTGGGCAGCGCCACGCCCGCCGTGCAGTACGCGGGCACCTTTCTCGGCGCCCTGGGCATCTACCCGTGCATTGCCAACACCATCAGCTGGGTCGCCAATAATATCAAGGGCTCGTACAAGCGCGGCATCGTCTTGGGGTTTGTCATCGGGTGGGGGGAATCTCAACGGGGTCGTCTCCAGCAATATCTACTTTGACAGCCCGCGCTTCATCCATGGCCACGCCCTCATCATCGCATACATGACGGTCTTCCTGTTCGGCGGCTCGCTTCTAATGACAGTCCTCCTGCGTCGCGAAAATGCGAGACGGCGTCGAGGCGATTGTGATGGCTGGATCCAGGGCAAGACGGAAGAGGAAGTTGTGGCGCTGGGTGACAGACGCCCGGACTTTATCTATACGGTTTAGATAGTATTATAATCTGATAATAATATCCACATACCTGGTCTATCGACTTGGGTTATATTGTATTCGCCGCCTTTTAACCCACTTCTTAAACTGATCCGCTGCGTCCTCGGCAAACGGGACGCCCTCCATCTGTGATCCATTTCCACTCTCTTCACCGAGCTTCTCCATCAGACCTTGTGTGCAGGTACTGAATCAAGCAAAACCTGACGGAGCTGCGCCCTGTCGATTTCCGGAGCATCGCGGCCCCCCCCTGGAATCGAAACACGGTCTCGCCTGTCGACCTGGTGACGTGGAAACACGACGCCTCCCAGCGGGTCAGTTTGCTGAACGCCTTGAGCAGCCCGACGCGTCGCAGAGCAGACTGCCCAGACTCGGTATGGAGGTCGAAAGTGCCCCCCTGCTGGCCTTGTTGCGGGGTGGAAGACTCGTCTCGTTCGAAGACCAGGAGAATAGAGAGAAAACGTGGTTTGTGCTCGAGTCGTCCAGGATGGAAAAACGCGCGGTTTATATGACAACAATCGCTGCCTCAGGACTCCATGGCCAAAGTCTCTGATTGGCTGACTGCGGAACCCCCGGACTCAACCAATCAGAGTGCTTCATCCAGGCACTGCCTCTTCTTCTTCTCTTCTTCTCTTCTTCTCTTCTTCTCTTCTTCTCTTCTTCTCTTCTTCTCTTCTTCTCTTCTTCTCTTCTTCTTCTCTTCTCATTCGACTTCATCTCAGACGTCTCCTTGACACCCTCATCTAATCAAAAAATGGAAAATAAGGCTCGACTCTCAGTAAGATTCCTCCTCTCGATAAGATGCCTCCTTATCCAAAGAATGACGATCTGACAAACAGTGCGATTTTGTCGACGGAAGAAGCTGAGGCAGGCTTGCTCCCACGTCCAAAAACTCGCTGCTGACTAGCGACTAGGTGCTCTCGAGATCGTCCGAAATGCCCAACTTGCAAGCCGTGGCCGGGGGGATGCGAGTATTTGCGGGATTCGCCAGGCCGATCACGCAGCCCGGCAGAGAGGAGAGGAGAGCCTCGCCTGCATGCTGAGGACAGCGTCGAGGCACGCCTGCACTGCCTGGAACAAATGGTCAAAAGTCTGCGCAGGAGTCTCAATGCTTTGAGAGGAGACCAACCAGGCAGTCTGATTGTCGCCCAGAGTAAGGAGTCGAACCTTTATATTGGGCCGTCGCATTCCTTTTCTTTTCTGAGAGATACTGCCGGGATGGAGGGGATGTTAAGCACTGCGAATCGCCAGGCACATTCGGAGCTGCGACCTCTCTCCTCCATCCTGACGACTGCCGAAGTCCATCCGCCCTCTGAAACTGGAACGTCATTCCATGTACCGTCGCGACTGGTTGGTTACCGGTGGGTCAGTCTACATTTGGAGCGCAGATGATGATCAAAGGTATCGAAATTGCCAAGTTGACAGGATTGGTGTGGGACATATTGACGAGAGACAAGTCACCGGCATCGAAGAATGAACTGAAGAAGGAATTAGACGACAGGTTCGTCCACCAAATTCCACTACTTGCATGTCTTGATCCTCCTGCTCAAGGGAGACAAGTCAAACTCGCAGCTCCGTCTGTCCCTCGCGCGCTCACATGAGAGCGAACTACCGACGAAGACCACCCACGGCGTCGACATCGCGAGCCATGTCGAGTGGATGCCGGAACAAGACAGTGCCGGATCACGGAGGGTATTTGACGGCGTGTTTGACTGGTTCTCCTGGGATGCTTACTCTGGATCAGTGTTCTCCCGTTAATGACGAATCCGATTCAGCTATCATACAGGAGCAATCCACTTTAGAACAAGTGACAAGTGATTGATCGGCAGTTCATGCAGCTGTGAAGCTTATAATCCCGGGATCCATACACTACGTCATCACACCAAAACCCTTCTTAACACTCGGCCAGCCGAAAATATTCCTCTTATTCAACAGAAATTGACCATGTCCGACCGTGTTGACTCTGAAAAGGCTGAATACCATCGCGATGAGGATTTGACTGTGACAGATGAGCAGGCTCTGGCTAAGGCTCGCGAGTCTCCCGATGAAGCCCTCCCGCTTCTGATCACTTTTGCGCCCGAGGATCGGGAGCATCCTCGCAACTGGCCGCGATGGAGGAAATGGTACATTACATGCCTGGTCAGCATGCTTAATGTTTTTACGTAGGTGTTCTTTCCTTGTTCCTTTTCGAAAAAAAGAAATAACTGAAGAATAGGACGTGGTGTGCTGGTGGAATCTCCTCCGGAGCGAGTGAGATCGCGACTGAATTCGACGTCTCGTCCGAGGTGACGACCCTCGCTCTGTCGCTTTACGTGCTTGGATACGCCGTCGGGCCTGTCTTGCTGGCCCCGTTGTCTGAATACTTTGGTCGACAGCCTGTGTACGTCGTCTCGTGGTTCCTGCTGTTTCTGTTCCAGCTGCCGCTGGCGCTGGCACCGAATATCGGGACGATCCTCGTGTGTCGCTTCATCGCAGGCTGTGCAGGCGGTGCCCCCCTGACCAACACGGGGGGATCAATCAGTGATCTGTGGTCACGAAATGAGTGCGGCGGCCCAATGGCAGTCTACGGGCTCAGCAGTACGTTTGGCCCGCCGATGGCCCTGGTGGTGACCGGCTACATCGGGTTGAATGCCGGATGGAGGATGATCTTCTGGGTGCTCATGGCGATTACGGGGGGTGTTTGGATCCTGCTTGTCCTCACCGTCCCCGAAACGAGGCATTCGATCATTTTGCAGCGCAAGACGCGCCGGGTCCGCCGCCAGATGGAAGCAGAGCATCTCAGGTCCGCTGAATCGGTGGCGGATGTCTTCGCGGAGGATAGAAAGGGCCTCCATCAGCTCTTTGCCATCACGCTGACGCGCCCCTTTCGCTTCCTCTTCACCGAACCCATCACCACCTTTTCAGCCATCTACAATGGCTTTCTTTACGGACTGGTCTATCTCTTCAACGAGTCGTTCCCCCTGGTTTTCGGCGACGGCCATGGCTTCAACGGCGGGCAGCAGGGCCTTGCCTTTCTCGGGCTCGCCATCGGCCCTCTTCTCGCGTTCTGCTGCTACCCGTTGCAAGAACGATACTACCTCCGCCGCGTGGCCCAGAACGACGGCCGGGGAGTCCCCGAGGCACGCATGTGGATGGCCCGGGGAGGGGCTCTTCTGATCCCCATCTCACTGTTCTGGTTCGGCTGGACGTCGTACAGCAGCGTGCACTGGATCGTCCCCATCATCGCCTCCGCCTTCTTCGGGGCGGGCATCTACATCGTGATCCTCAGTATCCTGAACTACGTCGTAGACAGCTACCAGACCTACTCTGCCTCGGCGTTGGCGGGAGTCATCCTCGTGAGAAACACGGTGGGCGCCGGGTTCCCGCTCTTTGCCACGCAAATGTATACCAAGCTGGACTATGAATGGGCGTCGAGTCTCTTGGGCTTCATCTCTCTCCTCTTGGTGCCCATCCCGTTCCTCTTCTTCTACAAGGGGGAGGCCATTCGTTACAAGAGCCCCTGGGCTAGAGAACACTTTGACCAGACGGAAGATAGTTCTCATTAGTATCAGGTGTATTTATTCAGATTCGTAGAATTAAGTGCTTATGGTCATCATCGCCTATTCTCCTTGTATCCCTCGCTCTCGCACACCAGCAATGACAAATTAAGCATAATTTAAGCTCATTATTACTCCTACCATTGCTATTATTATTTATCATTCTAATAATCCACTGTCACAATAATTTGTCTTCTATTTTTATTTTTCCCTTTTATGGAGTCCAACTCGCTAATCTGGCGGTGAGCCGAAACTCGCAATCTGTCTTCTAAACAAACACTTCGTTTCTCCCTCCTCTCTCTCTCTCTCTCTCTCTCTCTCTCTCTGTCTCCCGTTGTCCATCCACTCCATCTGGTTCCTGCTGGTCATTCATTTGACCATTTCTCTCTCTCGCCACCATGGCCAAACCACTCAATGGCAAGCATCTTACGGCCGACATTGACTTCATCGCCACCCCGCCCCACGCGCCCGACTCCTTCGCGACTGGCGAAGACTGCGGAGTGAAGACGACGACTGTACCTCACTCTTGCCTGCCTTTGTGACCCCTCGTTTTGTGTAGCTCTGTTGGCTAATTGATGTGCCGCTGTGTGTGTGCGTTTTGCTTCTAGTCTCCCTCGATCAACAACCCTCCCCTGCCCGCTGACGGTCCCGGAAATGAGCACTTTTCCAACCTCGCACTGGGAGGTCTGCTCCTCGGCGTGCCCGTCACCCTCGCCTGGATGGTGGGCGGTGGCTTCAAGACCACCATCTTCTTTGCTCTCCTGACGGCGCTCCCGGTTCTGATTGCCTACTGGACGGTCATGTCGGCGTACAGCCCGCGGTTGAACGAGAAAGTCCGCCTCCCCGGTCGCCCCGTGGAGTACTACCTCACCTTCAAGAAGGACGTGGACCGTGCTCGGTGGAAGGGGTCGAACAAGATTCCCCTGCAGACCTTCTACGCGTTGTATCTGGCTGGCGAGGTGGACTTCAACGGGGATACGTTGAACGCCATGGAGTACCGCCACGACTGGGCGACCTTCAACTTCACCTGGGACACGTTCAAGTTCCTGCTGGGCACGTTCTTTGTGGACGTGATGTTCCATACCCGCTCGCAGGATGAGGACCAGGTGCGCCCGACGTACGACAGCGGCAACGACCACTACGCCTGGTTCCTGGGCCCGCGCATGATCTACACGTCGGGCATCATCGGGGACGCCAGCCGCGAAGAGACCCTGGAGGAGCTGCAGGACAACAAGATGGCGGTTGTGTGCGAGAAGATCGGGCTGAAGGAGGGCGAGAAGCTGCTGGATATCGGATGCGGATGGGGCACGCTGGCCCGGTTCGCGAGTCTCAACTACGGCGCCCGTTGCACGGGTGTCACGATTGCACGCAACCAGACGGAATGGGGCAACGACGCGCTCCGCAACGCCGGCATCTCCGAAGAGCAGTCCAAGATCCTCTGTCTCGACTACCGCGATATCCCCAAGCACGAGAAGTTCAACAAGATCACCCAGCTCGAGATGGGCGAGCATGTCGGCATCCGCAAGCTGACGGGCTTCTTCCGCCAGTGCTACGACATGCTCGAGGACGATGGCTCCATGTACGTCCAGCTTTCCGGTCTCAGACGCGCGTGGCAGTACGAGGATTTCATCTGGGGGCTGTATCTCAACGACCATATCTTCCGCGGCGCCGATGCCTCCACCCCCCTGGGCTACTACATCAGCTGTCTGGAGAGCGCTGGATTCGAAGTCAAGAGGTGAGAAACAAACTCTTTCCGAGCGGTTCTGCGGAAATTGCTAACCTTCCAGTGTCGATACTATTGGCGTCCACTATTCCGCCACTCTCTGGCGCTGGTACCGCAACTGGCTCGGCAACGCCGAACAGGTCAAGTCGACCTACGGCCAAAAATGGTTCAGAGTGAGCATGCCTTTATTTCCCCCCCCTCCTGTCGCAAAGACGAAATGCTAACGGAAAACAGACCTGGGAACTCTTCCTGGCGTACTCGACGATCGCCTCCCGGCAAGGCTCGGCGACCTGTTTCCAGATGGTGGTGGTCAAGAACCTCAACTCGACGCATCGCATCGATGGCTGGTCTACGCAGGCGGGCCTGGCGGGCCATCTGGCTGCCAGCAAGGCGGCTGGCAAGGCGACTTTGAAGCAGTAGTTTGTCAGTAGAGTTGTGTCGACGGATAGGAGTTCTTGCTGGACAGTGGTCCAGGGGAAGGTGTCATCGGTATCGGATAGAATATGCCCTCTACGGCGAGGGCCTTAATGGATTCTGACTTCCTCAATGTCTGTCCTGGATAAAACTATTCCATATAAGCATACGATATGGGTTTATACACGTAGTTATGCCCATCTATTTATGAAGCTTAGTAATTGCACTGTGCAGCTTCTGATTGGCTCCTTTCTTTGGGTAACCGGCCCCCCAGCAAACACAGCAAACAAGACAAACAGAACAAACACATACACGCCGTTCCTTCTCCTTCTCTCTCTCTCTCTCTCTCTCTCTCTCTCTCTCTCTCTCTGTCTCTGTCTCCTCCTGAATGGCGCTCATCTCTCGTCTGGCGACTCTCCTCACTCATGTCTCATGTCTTATGCCTCGAATGTCTCCATGGTGACTCTCAAACCGAAGAGCCACGTGAAAGTGGCATGTCTGGCTTGGTGAGGGCTCCACTCGCTTCAGCAAGGGATGATAACAATTGCTGACGATCGGCAGTCGTGCCGCCAAAATTCGGTGTAACGGGGAGAGCCCGTGTGCGAGTGTAAGCAGTTCTACGTGAAGAGGAAAAGAAAAAAAAAAAAAAGCTCATTCAATCAGTGTTCTGTGAACTCGCGCGAGTGCAGCTATCGTCCCAGCCGTCGGGGCGGAGCCCGTCGAGGCCTCAAGGCTCGCCAGCAGCTCCTCAAGCAGAGAATTGAATCTCAGCGGCTCTCGGAGGAGTTTCTGTTGAGCCAGAGCATTGCTTCAAATCATGCTCATCCTCCGTCGGAAGCGCTGGTGTCCGGCCTTGAACCTGAGCCTGAGCTTGAGCCTGAGCCTGAGCTTGAGCCTGAGACGGCGACCGTCAGGCTTCGGGCTTACCGGTGCGAGCAAGACTTGTAGGTCGCCGAAAGAGCGATATGGCGGACTTGTGAAGTTGCGCTTCAACTGGAACTCTCTTGTCTCCCTTCTGACTTCAACTCCAGAGTCAATGCATACTACATCTTTATCCATCGCTTCTTCCCGCTGCTCCCTCCCCCGGCCGCGCCTCAGTACAGGGATCAACCCTGGGCAATCGCCGTCTGCTCTGACACAGCGACTGTCGATCCCAGCGCATTGCCGGACTGGGCAGGAAACCCTCTCTGTCTTGCCTTGGCGGCCATGACGATGCTCATCCCGCTCGACGAGACCGGGCCGGCAACAGAGCCCTCCACGGCGGTGCTGCTGCGCCGCACCCACGCAGGTCATTATGCGCGATTGGCCTTGGAGCGCGTTGAGTCGATGGAGCTGCCTCGCCAGCAGTCGCCGACCTCGTCAAGTCCATTGCATCCCCATCTCCCGCGGCAGATCGAGCCGGTTCTAGCCTTGGCGCTGCTCAGCTTGTTTGAGTACTGCGATCGGGGAAACGCCGCCAGGATGCGGTTCCGCGCGAACCACGCCTTGACCACGGCGATGGACCTTGCTCTGTACTCGGAAATGTCTGAAGAGTGCTCTGATGCATCCCGCCGCGCTTGGTGGGTAACAGTGAGACCTTCTTGTGCAGATACTTCATTACTAGTATCACATATACTGACTACTTCCTAGATGTTTCTGTCTTACCTCTCGTCGGCATTGACTGCGACTGTAAGCAGATATCATAGATCCTGTTTGATCCCTGCTGATGGTCTGCTAGGTCCCTATTATCACTGCAGATGATCCACGCATTTCCACCCCGTTCCCTGAGTTCCGGGGCTGTCGTGAAGTACGTTTATTTCTTTCTGCCTTTTTTTTTCCTTCCTGCACAGTGCTGATCTACAGCCCTGGCCGTTGCTGGTTCAAGCCCAAGAGGTGTTGCTTCAAAGTTGCTCTATCGTCCGCCAACTCGTCCGCGATACACCCGTTGACCGTCTTCCCACCTTGATTAGAGATGAGATATACCAGCTGGATGCAAAAATTGTCGATCTCTCCGGGCAGGCCGACCGCTTCCGATGTGTGACCAACCAACAGGGCGTTGAAGCGGATGCTTCCCGCACGCTTTGGGCTATGGCGGCGACCTTTCTTCACACGTAAGTTTTTGATGACAGGAGAAATGGCAATACTAATCATGATCCAGGTCACGGCTGAGACTGCACCGGTTCCGAGCTTTCATGGACCATCCCATGTTTCTAGGAAGTTACTGTGACCTGGCACCTATCGACACAGTCGACTTCTCGTCGTCGTCGCGCCTGTCCCTCAACCAGATCACTAGAATCCATTCTCTATTTCCCTTTTCAGAAGATGAGTCTGCCCGTATTTGTCTACAGTCAGGTCTAGCCATCTCGCGCATCTTCCGTCGTCTTCCCGGTCCACAGTCTTACTCGGATGGACTGGAGATGTCCAACACGACGTTGCTATCATCGTCGTCATCATCATCATCATCATCTTCTATATTCTCTTCCTATTCCACCTCTATCGCGCTGCGAACCCCTCGCTCAATCCCCTACATGGTCTGCTGTGAGCTGCAAGCCTTCTACGCGCTGAACATGCTGTTCGCGCGGGTCCGCAGTGCTATCTGCGCAGGAGACGTTTCCCCCTGCTACCCAATTCTCGACCGACCCGATCCGGCTATGGATGTATGTGCTGCGGAACGGCTCGTCGAGGAGCTGCGGCTGGGCATGGACGCGCTGGCGTCCTCGATCCGCGCCGATGGATGTTTTGCGGGGGTGACGCCCATGGCAAGAGAGGTGGATGCGATCAGAGATGCAACAGCGGCTTTGATAACATGATGTCTTTACAACTGTCGCACTCCGGAAGTTTCCACGCCGGTAGGTTCTCTCCATGTGCTTATTCCAGCCACAATAATCATTCCCACCATACTAACGACTGCTTATGATAGTGGTCGCCTGGATTCATCTTATAGGCTATTACCTTAAATCTGACAGCCGAAATTGCATGCAGCTTACATGCAGATATGATTCGCCTCACAATATGGTGTGATAAGCTGATGTCAGCACTAAATAAGCCTTGCCATGGCTTGTAGGCTGGGGGTATATAAGAATAGTGAGCTGAGATGATGAGTGAATTGCAACTTACTGTTGTTCGCCATTCAGCAGGTTCACCTTTCCAAAATGCAGAACAAGGCAGCATTCATTGATCAGCCGCGGCAGACTCTCTCAGTCCGCGAGGCGCCATACACGCCTCCCACAGCGCACCAGATTGTGATCCGCAACCGGGCGATCGCCATCAACCACATCGACTGGAAGATCCAGGAAAACCCCGAGTTCGCACCGCTGCGGTACCCCGGCATTCTCGGCCACGAGTCTGCCGGGGAGGTGGTGGCCGTGGGAAGCGCAGTCACCCGATTCGCTGTCGGAGACCGAGTGCTCGCCGAGGGGACGGCGATGGCCACGTCCAGCCCGGCGGAGGGATCGTTCCAGCTGCTGACTGTCGTTCCGGAGCATGTCGTCTGCCGGATCCCCGATTCCCTATCATTTGCGCGGGCGACCGTTCTGCCGCTCGGCGTGTCGACGGCTGCGATGGGTCTGTACGCTGCGGGAACCCTTGAACTGGCGTATCCATCCTGTCCCAAGGCGGAATCTAGAGGGGAGACCATCATTGTATGGGGGGGCAGCTCCAGCGTGGGCAGCAATGTGATCCAACTGGCTGTTCAGGCCGGATACGAGGTTGTTGCGACTGCATCCCCACACAACTTTGACTACGTGCGAGGGCTGGGCGCGACGGCCGTGTTCGATTACCACGAGGAGAGTGTCGTGGAGGATCTTGTTGCTGCCGTGAGAGGGAAGACGGTGATTGGGGGGTTTGATGCCGTGGGATACGACGCTGCGGGCGTGTCTGCATCGACTCCCCTGTCGCAGGTTCTGTCAAGAACAGAAGACCAGTCTGTTGGAAAACAGCACACACGGTGTAAGCTGGTTTCTGTCCATCCAGCTCCCCGCGCCCTGCCGGAGGGAATCGAGTTCAAAATGGCGTGGGCGGTTGTGCCGCCCGAGCTGGGGCTGGCGATCTACCGAGACTTCCTGCCCGGCGCCCTCGAGCAGGGAACGTACCGGGCAGTGCCTGAGCCGGTGGTGGTTGGCCATGGGCTGGAGGCTATCCAGGGAGGGGTGGATGTGTTGAAGAGGGGTGTTTCTGCCCGCAAGATTGTCGTATTGGTTGATTGACATATACTATCAGCCTCGGATAATAGTGCTTACTGTTTATCTGACATTGATCAACCCCGCGTCTTACTCATAATCATTACATTAAATCAGTACACTATCTCACTTATTTTCATCAACTTGATCTGCTTGATTGACCAAAATGAAGACCCCTCTTATTGTCAATGCTCCCATGTACGGCACTGCCACGGCTGCTCTGGCAGTTGCCGTGACCCAAGCGGGGGGATTAGGTATATCCAACTATCTGTCTGTCTATTCATGTACTGATAATAAGGATTCATCGTGGCGGGCTTCGATTTCACCACGTCGAGCACGCAACTCCTCGCGCTGGAAAAAGAGCTCGTCCATGCCCGAGAGCTGCTGGGAATAGAAGAGGACGAAGAAGGAAGAAAGCTGCCCATTGGAATCGGCTTTCTGACCTTCCACAACGACGATGCCAGCGGTCTTCTCCCTCTGCTACGTCGGTACCGACCGCTTGCAGTGTGGCTGTTTGCCCCGGCGGAACGACAGCACACGAGACTGATCGAGAGCATCCGACGGCTAGACGATGACCGGCCGATTCAGGTGTTTGTGCAGGTTGGATGTGTGCGGGCGGCGGTTGAGGCTGTGGCGGACGAGGCGGACGTGCTGGTCGTGCAGGGGAGTGATGCGGGGGGACACCAGTTTGCGCGGAATGCGAGCATCATCAGTCTTGTTCCTGAAGTTGCTGATGCGGTGTCTTTATTGAAGGAGAAAGAAGGACGAGAGATCACCATCCTTGCTGCGGGGGGGATTATGGATGGGCGTGGGATTGCCGCTGCCCTGGCGCTTGGTAAGTGATATACAGTATATCTTTCCCATAATCTAACAGAACAGGAGCCAGTGGTGTGGGGATGGGAACGAGGGTATTCTCTTTCCACTTAACATGATTGATATTATGATTGATTCTTACAGTTCGTCGCTACGACCGAGTCTGCCGCGTCGGCCGCCACAAAGTCGATCTTGATATCGACGACAGACGGGGGAGTGACTACAGCCAAGTGAGGAGATATGTACTTTTATGCACTGGGTAGATCCACGCTGCATGACTCCCTCCAGGGCCGTGGAGAGTGATGGCAGCAGGCAATAGCCTATAATAGATGGTTATTATATACTATATACATACTATACATACTATATGCTATGGATCTCGATGGTCCCCCTGTGCATCCACTCGGACCAGCTGCCATCATACAACCGGATGGGATTGGGATAGCCCGCCAGTCGCAAGGCGAGAGCCAACGCCGCCGCCGTGACGCCCGAGTTGCAGGTGACGACCAATGGGAGCGTCTTGTCGACGCCGCTGCGCTCGAACAACTGCCGCAGCTGCGTGGGCGAGAGGAAGCTCTGGTCCGGGTCGAGGAGGGAGGGCAGGGGGATGTTGCGTGCCCGGGGCATGTGGCCTTGGATGAAGCGAGTCTCGGGGCGCGAGTCGAGGATCTGCACGTTTTGGTTTTGCTGGATGATGGTTTCGAGCTCTTCACAAGTGATCACTTGGTCCGATTGGACCGATTGGACCAGATACTCGATCGGAGACGGATCTTGCAGAGAGAAGGCTGTCTGCAGAGGGAACCCGGCTGCGACGTATTGTCGGAAGGTGTTCAGCACATGGACATGCTCATGGCCGAAATGGCGACAGGTCCAGGCGACCCGCGGCGAGGAATACAGCCCGACAGCCAGAGTGTCGTAGACGACCAGGATGTCATCGCGGCGGATGCCCAGTTCGGTCATGTACGCCGCGAACTGGGCTGCCGAGGGGAGCATCTGGGGGTATGGCGAGGCGGGATCTTTGATGCGGTCCATATTGAGGAAGCTACATAACCGTCAACAGTTGACAGTTCATTCATATCATCGTCACAAGCATAGTTTATAGTCAGTCATACATGGAGCCCGGAATGGAGTGGGCAAAGTCATCGAGGCGGCGGCCTGCAGCGACGGGGATAATGCGGCCATGGCCTCTGGACAGGACGGAGTGAAGCTCGTCGGGGGAGACAATAGGAGAGTTGAAGGGGGACATTGGGTTGATTCATATTATTCTCAAGAGAAAATATTCAGTGACAGACATCCTCTCCCTACTTTAATAATCTAGATGGCGTGATGGCGTGATTGTGTGATTATTAAGAAGTTAGTAATCTAGTCTAAAGTCTAGTAGCTATTAGTCTATAAGAAGAGTCAATATATCCATAGTATAAGATACAGATTACTATAGTATCATAGTATTGATATTGTCTAGATATTGTCTATAGAGATATGTATAAGATATAAGTATGGCAAGGCAAGATGGATAAATATTTATCACTAAATCACCTGTTATACTATGACTGACTAGCTAGTGTTATCAGCTAACCAGTATTGACCAGTTATTGACCAGTTCTTACCTAGTCATTGACTAGTAACTAATGAGCAACTGGTATTAACTATGCAGTACATGACGCGGTCATCCGATAAATGCCCGTCCATACACCGCCACTGAAGCATTATCTAGAGTAGAGAGAGTATAAATAGTAGAAAGAGTACCTCATAAAGGATATTGCCAGTCAAGAGCTCTTTCTTTACTTATTCCTCCTCATCACAATATGTTCCTCCTCCTTACTCTTCCTGCCCTGGTGGCCGCCTACACTGGTAAGACATACTGATACTGATACTGATACTTATACTCTATATACTTATACTTATACTTACACTCATATACAGCCCTCCCCTCCGGCAGCGTGGTGAATCTGGACCTGGTCACGGCGCGCAATGCGACGTATACGGTGACGGCGAACGACACGCTGCCCCTGATTGCCGCGCGGTATGGCGTCGGCGAGTGCGATCTGGCCCGGTTGAACCGCCTCGCAGACCCGAACTACATCTACGCCGGCGAGGAGCTGCTGATCCCGACGCGGGCGACGTTTCCCGACGACTACAGCTGCTACAGCACGAACAACACGGAGACGACCAATGTGTGCATCGACGCCGGCCCGCACGTGTACACGATCATGCCGGGCGACACGATCCAGAAGATCGCCAACGAGCGGTACAACATCACGGTCGAGTCGGTGCTGAACCAGACGGCGCAGACGGGGTACATTGCGGCGCTGGCGCCGGGGCCGTACGACGTGCTGGAGACTGGCGAGACGGTCAAGATCCCCATCTGCAACAGCACGGCCTGCACCATGACGCAGTTCACGCTCGGGTATGGCACGTTGCAGGACTTTGCCACGCTGTACGACGTGACGGTTGGGCAGATCATGAGCTTGAACCTGGGCTATAACCATTCCACGGGGGCTGTTCCATTGGGTGTTTTGTACAACTGCGAGAGTGTAGCTTAGCTTCTAACCTAACCCTACCCTATAGTAATATAATATACTATACTCATAACCCTAAACCCTAAACCCTAGAACCCTAACTATACTTACTATACTTACTATACTTACTATACTACCTGTACTTGCAGTAAATATATACTTACTATACTATATAGTATACACTTGATACTATATACTCATACTTATAGTCTACTATATACTCATATAGTATACTCTATATACTCATACTTATACTAGAAATAAGGCAATCCACTGAACCAGGCAGTAAACAAGTCCAGACTGGACGGAAGAGGAATCCCCCCCCATCCATTGCCAACCTGCTGCACCGTCTCACTGGCATTGGTCGCCGCCCACTCGACCAGACCGTCGCCATTGGGATCCCCCGTCTTGATGAAGTTGACCCAGTACGCGTTCATCTGGGCGGCAATCGCATAGTCGGCGTGCGTCCACGGCAGGTCCGTGTCGTACAGGTTGTTCATCACATAGTTGATCTCCGATTCATGGTACGCGCCCTGGTCCTGGCCCGGCGGCGCATGGTCCCAGAAATAAGTGTAGACCGGGCTCGAGCGAGCGGTGGCCCACAGCTGCGCCCATAACCAGGTGCCTACGATCGACCGGTCGGTCCATTGCGCGTTGAACGAGGCCCGGGTGTCTGCCTCGTAGCGAGAAACAGGATAGTAGTCCAGGAAGCGGTCCAGCCAGGAGCCCGAGAAGGTCGCGTTCATGTCCGCCAGGTACTCGGCCGCCGTGATGTTCAGCCCAAACACCGCGCCGTTCTCGTCCTTGGTGTTGCCAGTGAGCACGGGCACGTCGGCCGCCAGCCCATCCCGCAGCGTGTCGTAGTATGTCGCTGGCATGGCGTAGTAGTCGAGCGTCGCGGTGAACTGCCATTCCGCCGTGGCCGTGAGGCCGGCGCTGACCGTGATGAGATCGTCCATGGGCAGAGCCCGCAGCTCGGCGACGCTGCTCACGTTGAGATACTCCATGTAGCGTTCGCCCTGGGCTTCGGCGTCGGCGAGCGTGAGATACGCCTCGGCCACTTCGTCGCAGATCGGATCCTGCACATCGCGCACGCCGCTCTCAATGATCGCCCCGACGATGAGCCCGCGAGTCAGTGGGCTGTTGAGGATGTGCTGGCTGGCGGCCGAGCCCATCGACTGGCCCATCACCGTGATCCGGTCTGGATCGCCCCCGAACGCGGCGATGTTCTCGTGGATCCAGCGCAGCGCGGCGAACTGGTCGAACATGGCCCAGTTGCCCGACGCATTCTTGCCGTCGGGATAGTCTGCTCGCAGCTCGGGATGCGCCAGCCAGCCAAACGACCCGGTGCGGTAGTTGTAACTGACAAACACGACGCCCTTGTCGGCCATCCCGCCGCCGTCGAACAACGCGTCGGCAGCCGTGGACTGCGCGGGATAACTCCACATCACCACCGGCAGCTTCGCATCGGTGGAATTGGCCGCACTCCAGATGTTCAGGTTCAAACAGTCCTCGGCGATGGTGTAGTTGTTCGGGTTGGTCGAGACCGCCGACGGACACACATTCCCCCAGTCAGCAGCGTCGAGAACAGTCCCCGTCCATGGCTGCGCAGGGCGTGGTGGTTTGAAGCGGTGCTCGCCGGCGGTGGTGGCTCCGTACGGGATCCCCTTCCACACGGCGATGTCCTGCCAGTGCGTCAGGTTGCCGCTGGGCTCGCTGGTGAAGGCCGGATAGCCTTGCACGCCGCCGTAGGGTGTCTCGATGACGGTCGAGTAGAGGGCGGCGTGTGCCTGGCTTGCCAGGGGAAGCAGAGCTAGAAGCAGAGCCATATTGCTTACTCGAACGCTTCCAACTTCTCTCCCATCACTGTATGCTTAAGTAGTCTCTGTTCTTCCATGTCGATCATTTCTCGTTTGGCGGCGGGCCAATGTCGGCATCCTGCAGCGTCATACGAGGTTTCCATGGAAATCTGATGATCCGGGCAAATATCGGCTTCACAGCCAATGTCTTCCTCCGCGTCTTACCGTTTGGGGCATCCCGTCGATGCGGGGGCGGGGCGGGGGCGGGTGCGGGGATTGTATAACTTGAGTAATATCAAACCCTATAAATATCGGTTTATATAATATCGGAGTATAGATAATCGGTCAAGATCTGAGTATCTCTATCTTATCTTCTATTCTCTATCATGCTCTTTCTTACCCTTCTGGCCCTGGCAAGCGGCATCTCTGCCCTGCCCGGCCTGGCCCCCCGTTCAAGTGAGTTCTATCCTTATTCCATAGTGACAGTATTTCATACTGTTCCATAGTGACAGTATTTCATACTGTTCCATACAATCTGACCATCCGCCAGCCGACTACCCCGTCGTCAACGCCAACATCAGCATTGGCCAAACCATCTACGTCAAAGAAGGCGACACCGTCTGGTCGCTGGCCGCCACGTACCGCGTCGGCGTGTGCGATCTGGCCCGTATGAACGGCCTCACCGACCCGGACTTCATCTACCCCGGCGAGAAGTTCCTCATCCCCGCCGTGCCCGCCCACCCGGACGACTTCTCCTGTCTGGACGTGAACAACACCGAGACCACCAACACCTGCATCGTGGGCGGGCCGCACGTCTACACCACCATGCCCGGCGACACGATCCAGAAGATCGCCAACGTGCGCTACAACATCACCGTCGACGCCATCATGAACTACGCCGCCCAGACGGCGTACATCGTCGATCTGGCCCCGGGCCCGTACACCGAGCTCGAGGCAGACCAGCTGGTCAAGATCCCCCTGTGCGAAAACACGGAATGCATCCTCCGCACCTTTGAGTTCCATTACGGCACCATGGTCGATGTCGCCCGATACTTTGGCGTCCAGACCGGCCAGATCATGTCGCTCAACCAGGGCTTCAACCATTCCGACGGGGGGGCTGCTGCCAATGCCGCCTTGATGGTCACCACCAACTGCACCTATTTTGACGATTCATGGTATTAGCATGCATGCTTAGCCATAGCTAAGCATAGCCATAGCGATAGCCATGGCTATAGCTATCTATATAGCTATAATATAGCTATAATATAGCTATCCATAATATAGAGCTATGTCTATATTAGTGTCAGTTCGATACGTCTATTTCCAATACAAGAAGATTCGAGATATTGTAACACCATTTCTTCTATTCTAGGTTACAATAGACTACATACTAATATCCTGTTACACCTCCCTCATTACCACCTTGTAGACATACTTCTCCCCCGTCAACAGCCAGACTCCCTCGCCCCGATCGAGGTTGAAGACGATATCCCCCGCCGTATTGATCCTCCCCAGCAGCACGCCCGACTGCGCATCCAACACGTCCACGCCGCCATACACGGCGACAAAGAGAAAGCCGCCGCGCGACACCTGCAGTCCATCCGGCCAGCCGCTCTCCGTCTGATGGATGAGCCGTGGGTTCGCCAACAAGGAATGCTCCAGCACATCAAACGCCCACACGTTCCGCAGACTGTCTCCGTGCTGCTGGAGGGGACGGCCCGAGGTCGAGTTCGAGTCGGCGACGTACAGCGTTTTCTCGTCTGGCGAGAGCGCAAGTCCGTTCGGCATGAGAGCGACATTGTTCGAGGCCACTCGGAGAGCCCTCGTCGTCCGATTGAAGAAATAGATGCTGCTCGGCACCTCTGGGGGCTGCACGTCGGTCAACGCCTGCGCCCAGCCGTACGGCGGATCGGTGAACCACATGTTCCCGGCTGAGTCGAAGATCAGATCGTTGGGACTGTTGAGATGGCGGCCCCGGTAGTTGTTCACCATCGCCGTCACGCTGTGGTCGGCCATGTCGAGCTCGTAGATGCCTCGACGGGCGCCTCCGTTGGTCGCTAGATATACCTTTCCTGCGTGGTACCGGGCGCCGTTCACATTATACAGTGGAGGTGAAGTATAGATGTGGCGGGTCTGGAATTAGTATATATAGCTAGTATATATAGGATAGAATACCTCGTGAGTATCGACATTGATAGCCCATAGCCAGCCTACAGCAGAAGTGTCGGAATAGACCAGTTCGTTGGTCTCGGGGACAAACGCCGGGGCTTCATGCACGCCTGGCTTATCAAACGACTGGATGCGCTCGAGACGGGCCTGCGGACCCATCAGGTCGAAGAACGAGGCATCCCAGGCGATGAAGTCTGCTTCTCGCACGGCGGCCAGCACAGACGAGACGATAGGGTCGGTGGTCTCGATCTCGTAGAAGGAGGATTCTTCTCATTAGACGAATGCACTGCAACAGACGATACTTCCACATACTGATCCCAGGACTGTTCCATTCGGGCAGAACAGGCATGCTCTGCAGGAACACAGCCGAGACATTGTCAAACCCGGGGGGGAGAGCGTTCAGGGCTTGGTTCAAGGCGACGTTCTCTACGGGGGTCTGGAACAGCCATGAGATGTCCATGATAGAATAACAAGTCAGTAGTACTTGGTAGAATGTAATAGACATGGTAAGATGCCGTGGAAATATGCTCGTGGGGCGGAAGAACGAATGTCCGATCTAGTAATTTATAATTATAAATACAGTATAGAAATACAGTATAATACAGTATAGAAATACTAAGAGCATAAAGTGGTGGGGACTATATAAGGTATAGATGATTACTCACTTCTTATAGCAGTTGTAATATGGTCAATTCCTTTTATACAGACTTATAATGATGAATCTAGATGGATAATAAACTTGTATTAGGTGATTCTAAAGTTGTGAAGCAAATAAATACCCTAATATAGCCATCTGCCTAGCTGTTTATAAACCAACTCAAGCGGCGACTCTCTTCCTGATTGAAGTTCATTGGATACCAGATATAAAAAATGACCATGATCAAGATCATCAAGGCACCATCAAAGACGTAAAGCGGCCACTCTGTAGTAAGGAGATAGCTGTTCGGGTCCGCGGATTGCATCACAAACTCCACCACACGGTAGATGTTGCGGACGAGAGTAGCGGACGATGTCACATACAGCATATTGAGACAGGACTGCCAGGGGACATGGGTTGGGATCGAGACGCCAGCTTGTATTCTGATTCTCCGATGGAAAATTGCACAGCAGCCGATGAAGAAGACAAAGACGATGATCTGCAGAACAAGGCCGACAATGATGATGTAGTCGGCGATCTGCGTCAGATCCTGCTTCCCCAATAGACCAGCCGCATTGCCCTGGATCATGAAGCAGCCAAAGTCTCCGATGATAAAGATCCGGCTGGCCCATCGCACAGGCACGGGGGAAAGGGAAGGAGAAAGGAACCGGCGCTCTCCTCCCTCAATGACAGCACAGACGAGGCGAGAGTAGAGCATATACAGAGTGGCTGCAAACATGATCGGAGGCACCACAAGGAAAACGGATGTGAGCAAATACAGGCTCAAGTTGTCAGTATAGAATGTAGCTGCCGCTTAAGCCATATATCCAATTATTTTATAGAAGCCACCAATAACAAAGGGAAGTATAAACTATACTTAAGTCCTGTATAATCTCCAGCCATGACAGAGTTGCAATTGTGAATAAGGCAAGAAAGATAAGGGAGAGCACTAGGTTGGGAATATATTTCCACAGGTAAACACCATGATAGGTCTCTAGCATATTGGCACAGTTAGGAGTATAAAGAAGAGAATAAATAAGTATATTTAGTAAGGAACAGAGGGCTATATGTATCCTTTTATATCAATAAGTATGGCAGTATCATATAGGTTAGGGTTAGGGTTATGATTATACGCGTATTAGCATCACACTAAATATTTAGTAGTTAGTCAATCAATGACTAATTAGTTAACTACTGCGTCATCTGATGGATCTTACATCAACCTGCGTATTTAGAGAGGGAATGATTATCTCTAGATTCATGTCGCATTCACTGTCACTTTTTTAGATATTCCTCGGCTTTATTCTAAATGCTACGGCGCAGCCACAAGAAGTCGCGCGGCGGTTGCCTCCCATGGTAAGAGTCTTGTCTCCTATAGTAGCGGCAGCGCAGCTCTTGGCTGATTGTGTTATACCAGCAAGCAACGCCATGTCAAGGTAATGGATTGGATATCGTACTAATCTTTATGCTGATGGGTGTCAGTGTGATGAAGGACGTCCAGGGTGCCTCCTCTGCGCCATGTCAGATCGCGAATGCACATATGCAATGCCCCAGACTTCACCGCAGCCTGTCGTGTCCAACCGCAGGGCCCTCGAGTCGGAGATCAACATCGATGATATGGAGCTCCTGGTTCACTTGACCGTTGCCGGCGATGAGATCTTCAGTCTCCGCCTTGGGGACAAGGCATTCACCAACCCTGCCACCATGTCTCTCGCGCTGAAGCTAGGGCTTAAGTTCCTATATCCTCTTTCCTAACTCCTGGCCTTTTCCTCTCTTTATCTGGCATCCCAGACACCATCTTGCTCTCCGATGCGAGACCAGAATCCTATCCACAACGGGTATTGGATGCATATGAATGATAGTGATATTGAGATTGGAATAAACTAAACATGGTCGTTTCTTCTGACATTGACGACTGGACCTCTGATGAAGTAACTCTTTCACACCACCAGCATGTTCAGTCTTTTTCCGACAAAATAAAGCACCCATAGAACCTGGGTCAGCGTGGTACTATTGTCTGGATACCCGATCCAGTTGTGAACGGCAACTGCTAGGATCCAGTCCGAGTAGAGTGCCCCAAAGGCAACCACTATACCAAAGGCAACCATGGAAGTCTCACCACAAGAATCACTACTATCACAACAAAGCATCAGAAGCGCCACCAGAACGCAGAGTGCGGGAATACCAAAAAAGACAGCCGTTATGATGACTGTATCCTTCTGAGTGTCTGGTGTATTCCACAGTATATGCGTCAAGCCTAGGGATCCGGCTAGCCCAGTGAGAGCGCCAGGGATGTAGAGAAAAGTCCAGTATCCGCTAGGAAAGATGGTATTCAGACCAGAGGAGAGAGAAAGGGTGAGTTTCATTGCAGCAATTGCCTCGAACTGCCTATACCATACATTTCAGAGAAGAATCATGTAGAGATAGATCAGGTATACTTACCAGGCATGAGAACATCGTACCATGGTCACAATTGAAGAGATATGGGTAAGCACCAATTTCAAAAGGCCTAGGGTTGTATTCCAGGTCGAGTGGCCGTCTCTCATTTCCGTCCCAGGCATCAGGGGTCGATGTTTATCCATGATCATATTGCTTGAATAATAAGTAAGGAGGTGAGAGACAAAACCCAAGGTTCCATATGGTAGAGAATAGCACTTTGCTTCCTCCCGGAACAGAGATGTCGCATTCTGGCTTGAACTGGAGGTTGCAGTACTGGTACTATTCTCCGAGCGGACGAGTCGTGGATGAAAAGCAAGAGTCACAAGGAGATAAAAGAAAAGGTAGACAAGGGCTTTTGGTGCCATTATAGTGCACAGTGAGGTAGAGAATAGATAGAAGTAATGTATAAATGAATGTTCTGAATAGACTAACTAAAGATGTAAAAAGATAATGAGAACTCACCCTCTTTATATCTTTCAGTCTCAAGGCCTTGAGGTGAGAAAGAGCCTCGTATAGAGACAGCACCAAAGATGGTCGGCGCTACGACGGTTCATAGTTTTCATTTGTTGGAATCTAAAGATATATGGCGGCTGGATAGATCGATGACTGTCAACCCTTGATCATACAATGAGGCGGTTTCATGTAATGCAGGGGAAGAGGGTGAGGGCTATAACTTTCATCTTTACAGGAATATTCGGCAGGTAGAATGGTTTTACCGGATGAGAAAAAGCAAACGAGCGCTTACGAGGCAGTACATATCAATAGCCTTGTGTATATGCATTCAGTAGTTCAGCCTTATTGAGGGGATGAATCGAGTCAATGGACAGCAAGGCTATTCAGATGATATACTCTGCCCTAACTAGGGAACTGATTGGCTCTGTAAACGCAATAATTATATAGATATATGGTACTATTGGCCCTGAATATATATAGGATTTGTTAAATGTTCTATATATAAAGAGTAGTACCTAGGTGATATATAGTATCTCTTGAGAAGGCTGAAGATTCATTTTAACCTCTAGCCAGTTATAATTAGATATCTAAATACTTAGGTCAGTTTCATCTATTTAATATTTAGTAAATGATTACTGTCTACTATAATTATCTATAATTGTCACTATAACTGTCACTATAATTGTCTATAATTGTCACTATAATTACTATAATTGTCACTATAATTAGTAATTACTATAAGTAATCATGTGACGCCTGAATCCAGCTAGCGTGCTGACTCAGCAGCCCACAAAAGATTCTTTCCAGCAGATATTCGACATTCTTCATCCCTTCATCGTCAAAATGGCTGCCAATGAAGGGGTCGACGCCCAGATCAACACGGCCGCATCGATAGAGTACTGGAACAATGTGCCAGCGACGGCCAACGGGATGCTGGCCATGCTGGGGGCGTACCCGTGGTACACACGCATCGACCTGAGGGGATCGCGGTCCTTTCTCGCCCGCGTCCGCCGCCTGATCCCCGGCTGCACGACAGAGGGCCGTCTGGCGCGCGCGGTGGACTGCGGCGCAGGCGTTGGTCGCGTCACGGAGGGCTTTCTCGGTCTGGTGAGCGAGGCAGTCGACGCCGTGGAGCCCGTGGCCAAGTTCACGCAGGTGCTGCAGGCGAGCGCGCTGAAACGCGAGCAGAAGATCATCCAAGACGTGTACACGATGGGGCTCGAGGACTGGCAGCCCGACAAGGCGTACGATCTGGTCTGGATCCAGTTCTGTCTCGGCCACCTGAAGGACCAGCAGCTGTGCGAGCTGCTGCAGCGCTGCCGGGCCGCCCTGACGGCCACGGGGGTCATCGTCGTCAAGGAGAACCTGTCGACGCATCCGCAGGGCCAGGACATGTACGACGAGCTCGACAGCAGCGTCACTCGCACCGACGACAAGTTCAGGGCTCTCTTCGACCAGGCGGGCCTGCGACTCATTGCGTCGGAGCTGCAGCTGGGCTTTCCCAAGACATTCAAGCTTCTTCCCGTGCGTTTCTATGCATTACGCAAGATTAACTGAAAGAATAGTAATATATCAATATCATTAATAATCTCATGTAGTTAGCCCACTAGGAGGTTACATCTTATCTTATCTTACTCAGGCAACAATATTACTTCTCTCTCTCACTCTCCTCTCTCTCTCCTCTAGCACTCTCTCCTATTCCTTCTATTATATCTCTATCTCTACTATCTCTATCATGCTGGTCTCTACTCTTCTTCTGTGTGGCATCGCGCAGGCGGCAATTGTCCCCCCCCAGGTCGTCTTTGCGCCGTTTCCGCACGATCTGACGGCAGAAGGTAGATACGCTGTCGACGAGGCCATTCTGACGGTTCTGCAGACTCACTCCGATCCTGTGGCCGCCATGGTGGCGCTGGATCCCGACAGTGAAGCGCTTCTTGCAGAACCTCGTCTGTTGCACGTCCGCGGCGAAGAAACGGCGCAATGGCGGACGGAGGGCGACAAGCTGCGCCTCCGCAGACAGGGCAGGAAATTCGTCGACATCACCGACCACGCCGAGTTCTACGCGCTGCACAAAGACGACCATGATGAGCCTAGTAAGTTCGATTGTCCATATGCTTGTTTGGCAGTAGATAATGTTAGACCTCCCTGAGCTGGCACACCAGCGCCTCGTGAAGCCTCTCTTCGCCCACGTCGAAACGCAGCGCATGGAACATGTTCTCCGGCATATGACAAGCTACTATAACCGATACTACGCGGATATCCATGGCGAACGCAGCTCCGAGTGGCTGCATGACCATATCGCAGAGGTATGTTTCGGAGGGGAGGCAGAGAGAAAGAAGGATACTGATTCGTAAGATCATCGCCAGCTCTCCCTTTGGAACGCACATCTCGCTCGAATACTTCCCCCATCCGTTCCGGCAATCGTCCATCATCGCCCGCTTCGAACCCAAGACCCGCAACTTCTCCCTCCCGCTGACCGTCATCGGCGCCCACCAGGACTCGGCCAACTATCTCTTCCCGCTGCTGCCGGCACCAGGGGCAGACGACGACTGTTCCGGCACGGTCAGTAACCTGGAGGCCTTCCGTATCCTGGCAGAGAGCGGCTACACCCCGAAGAACGGGCCGGTCGAGTTCCACTGGTATGCGGCCGAGGAGGGGGGGGAACTGGGCAGTCAGGATGTCGCCCGGTACAAGAAGGAACAGGGAGCGCATATCGGCGCCATGATCCAGTTTGTAAGTTCTCTCTCTCTCTCTCTCTCTCTCTACAGTAGTATCCCGCTGATCTCTAGGATATGACGGCGTTTATTGCCCGGAATGCCACTGAAATCATCGCCGTGATCTCTACCGAGACAAACGAGGCCCTCACCAACTGGACTCTGAATCTCAGCAAGGAGTACATCTCCATTCCTTCCGAGATGCATCCTTTTGGAGCGTAGGTGCCTAGATTCTTGGTGATAGATGTATTGCTAATGGGGTAGAGCTGGGAGTTCGGATCACGCCCAGTATACACGACTCGGGTATCCAGCCACCTTTGCGTGCGAGGGAAACCCGATGGCCGGCGTCTTTCCCGGCGACTTTGATCCATACATCCACGGCGTTCACGACACGATGGACATTGACGACCAGGCCGGCTATTTCTCTCTTGACGTGAGTTTTATCTGTGTCTTCTTGTTCTCTCTTCTTGCTGACTGGCTAGCACATGGCACGATTCACAGAGCTGGCAATTGCTTTTGCGGTGGAACAGGCTGGATGGGACAATACTTGGAGATGATACTTTAATATCTCGTCGCAGTACGGAGTACTCATTACATCATCGGTATTACTCCGTATCAGTACAGGATGTGGGGCCCCACAGTGGCGTGCCGATCCGGACTTTACTTGTGCCCCGGCCGATAAATGCCCGAGTAGAGTGGTATACAGAGCATAGAGTTCCAGAATGACGGTATAAATGCGATTGCTTTCTGAAAAGAAATGTCACTGTGTTGATCAAGTGTATGTCTGAATATGTATGGCCTATTGACCATCCTCGGCCTGACGGGCGCCCTGGCCCTGAACCCCCCGTACTATGCGAACCTCACCTGGGAGGGCGCCCGCACGCTGTCCAACTGGAGCAATCTGACCGTCGAGACACGCACGGGCACGTTTATTGGGTTTTTGAACGATACGTATCCTGATGTCCGGCAGTTCTTGAGAGTTCCATTCGCAAAGGTACTACCTCCTATACTATACTACTAGTTATATACGATGTGCTAATGAGTAGCCCCCCATTGGTGACCTGCGATGGCTCCCCCCACAACCGCTTGACAAATCATCCAAAAGAATTGATTCGACGCGATTCGGGCCAGGTAGATGATCAACTATTGCGAGAAATACTGATTCATGCTAATGGTTGCAGCCTGCCCTCAATACGTGGCTACAAGCGACGCCCTGTGGTCCGAATACGAACCGCCCAGTCTACTGCTCAACATCGGAGAAGCAGACAACCAAGGCGCCGTCGCCTGGTCGTCTGCCGAAGACTGTCTCTCGCTCGCCGTGTGGACGCCCGCGTACGCGAACAAGACCTCCAGCTTACCTGTCGCTCTCTTTGTGACGGGTGGGGGGGGAGTGTCGGGGGGGATTGAAGTGCCCTCGCAGCTGCCTTCGAATTGGGTGTCGAGAACACAGGAACATATCGTTGTGACTATCAACTACCGGCTGAACATCTTTGGCAGTGAGTGGGATCGTCTTGGTCCTCTTTGAATATAATGCCATACTGACTGATTAGACCCCAAGTCGAAAGCGTTGGATGAAACGTCGCTGTCCCTGCTGGACGTCAGAGCGGCGGTGGAATGGGTGTATGAGAATATTGAAGCGTTTGGTGGAGACAAGGAAAATATAATGGTACATTCCTATCTCCTCTTGATACCCTAAACTCCTATACTCACTGTTCAGCTATGGGGTCAATCCCAAGGAGCGGCGTTAACCCATCTATACACCCTGGCGTTCCCTGAAGACCCCCTCGCCGCCAAATTCGGGGTGATTTCTCAACCGCCATCAGTGACGATCAACATGTCGGATACCACCGACGTGTACGCCGACTTCCACATCGTGGCCGAGGGGCTTGGGTGTAACTACGGCGACGATGTTGATGCCGAGCTGGAGTGTATGCGACAGGTCTCCTGGGTGCAGATTGAGGAGTATATCAATCGGTACAACAGTTCGCCATCCATTGCATTCACCAACTACATCCGTAAGATATCCCATCAATGTACGACTATAATACTATGAGATGCTAATGATTTAGCTGACGAACGATACATCTTTGCCGACGAGGAAGCCCGCTATCAGGCCGGAAAGGTGGCCCGCGGCCCTGCCATCCGATCGGATACCTCGCGCGAAGAGTCCGTGGTCAACGAAACCAAGACGATGGAGGTGGAAGAGCAATGGGTGTGTACTGCCTTCCAGGACTCGGTGCGTCGCGCCCGCCTGGGTCTGGACACGTACCGGTATGAATGGTCCGGCAACTTCAGCAACATCAGCCCGGTCTCGTACCTGGGTGCCTTCCACTGGTCGGATCTGATGATGATCTTCGGCACGTACATGACGGATGCGGGCGAGATCACAGACCTGGAGGTCACCACGTCACACACCATGCAGGACTTTATCCTTGCCTTTCTCAAGGATCCGCAGACGGTCGGCGCCACGGTTGGATGGCCTCTGTTTGATGCCGAGGCGCCGCATGGGGGGCTTATTCTGGAATTCGGCAATAACACCGCGGTCAAGAACATCACCGGCGACTTTCTCGAGGCCGGCTGCTGGAATTCTTCTTACTCATTCCCTATCTATGAGCCGAGAGTGTCCTCTTAGCTTAGGAGATGATCGATAGAGATATTCTATAATCATATGGGATGCATTGCGTTGACACATGAAGACAGAAATAATCAAC
Source organism: Penicilliopsis zonata CBS 506.65 (assembly GCF_001890105.1). Classification (NCBI taxonomy): domain Eukaryota; kingdom Fungi; phylum Ascomycota; class Eurotiomycetes; order Eurotiales; family Aspergillaceae; genus Penicilliopsis; species Penicilliopsis zonata. Next base: position 44,541 of record NW_019208936.1, read on the forward strand.
CTCGGTAGACACAGAATAACTAATTATGTCTTTAGTAACAGTATCCAGATCAATGCTGAACTAATCTATATCTAGACCAATGTTGAGCAATACTAATCTATTTACGAGATAACATGTGCTTAACCCTAATCTAACCAGTTTCTTTCATCAAACTGCCATCTATTGTATATTATAAAGATATGGAGTTGGGAAAACCAATACGGAATCAATACGGAATCAAGTGATACTCTTCAATCTTCAATCCTGTCAGTCATTCAATATAGCCCAAATCACGGAATGCCCTTTCGAGGATCTCACGGATCGTCTGGTCTTTGCGTTGGGTATACTCCACCATCGAATCTCCAGCCATGACCGTCTGTGCAGCCGCCTCGCGTTTCACGTTGGCATACAGTTCTCGATCCGCTGGCGATTTGAGCAGCCAGTCGCGAAAGATCCGATGTCGAGCAGCTTCGGGCGAGTCGGGACCCCAGACGTGCAGGTTAACGTGGTAGGCTTTGGGCCAATCCTCCACAAAGAAGCGGTGTTGGTGCCATTGCGGCTCGCGCAAGAGGAAGCGGAATCCGGCGTCTTCCAGAGGCGGCACATACGATGCTTCATCCGTCACATCTTTCAGTGTCAGATCGACATCAATGATGTCTTTGGCGGGTAGGCCGGGGACACTGGTGGAGCCGGCATGGGCGATGTCCACGATCAAACCCCCAAGCGCTTTTTGAATCCGCTCCTTGACGTCTTCGAACCGCCGCGGCCATTCTGGGTTGGGCTCAATGATGGTAATGGGCGGCTTGACCGTTCGCGAGGCTATCCGTTCCACCAGCGCCGGGTTGTCCTCCAAAGGCGTTAGAATCTGTGCAACTGTAGGGGACATTATGGCAATAGTAGTTGGCTCTATGGGAAGGTGAAAGAAAGAAGATTAAAGACTTGACCAATCTGACTTGGACATGAGGTTACATCGCAGAATCCTGTTTGACTTGTTTGCATCATGGAATATTCTAGTAACAGCATAGAGTTATTTCTATACTATTGATTTGCATTTTTATATATATAAAATAATAAAGAGTCTGGCATCAGTTTAAGATACTGTAATGGGTCTGCTATATAAACTTATATTACTATATTACTATGGAAATTCTTCACTTAATATAGATCAAAATATTGCATTCATTGCCATCTAACACTATAGAATCTATGAATCTAGAACCGAATCCCGGAAGTCCAATAAATGCTTCAAGAGCATGGATACTATTCCACCAACCACTTGATCAACGGCTCCTGCGCAAAACAAGCCATTGCCTCCTTCTGCAAAGGAACACGCACATCCCACGCCGCCCCCCGTGCCACAGCAGGCATCACGGCGCAGATGCTATCGCCCAGGGCGGCGCTGAGGTGGAAGCTGTCGATAGAAGCCAGCCCCGATCCAAAGTCGAGGCTGTATACCTTCAGATGCCGCCAGGAGGTGATGGTGATGTCTCCGTAGCGCAGATCCGCTCTGCTCCAGTCTGGACGGGCAGTCAGGAAGCCTATACAGCGACGGAGCCAGGCGTCGTCGTGGGTTTGGATACTTGAGCGTGTCTGCCGGGCGAGAGCTGTGATCGCCGCCAGTTGGTGACCGTCAATGGGTAGATTCTTGGGTGAATCGATCTCAAGGCTGCCAGCTCCCATTCCAGCTCCCATGCCAGCACCCATGCCCAGCAAGGGAATACGTAAAAAGGTAAAGGCATTGCCCAGGAAATGCTCCGGTAGATCGAGGAGCCGGTTGCGGAAATTAAAGGCAAACACCACATCGCGAGTCTTGAGACTGGCTGCCCGGCGTGCCTTTCCAATGGCGACTGCCAACACGCCAGTGAGCACATCGTTGGTCGAGAGAGATCCGATGCTGCTGTCGATCTTGGGCAAGATAGCCATGCAAGCCAGCCGCAGCCGCTCCATCTTGTCGGCTGAAAACACAAACGGGCGGTTCTCGAGGTTCTCGACGAGAAACATGTCCAAATCGGGCTCCATATCGCCTACCAAATAGCACTCTTTGATCTCTTCCATACAGGCATCATCCACTTGTGAGTCTTTGCCCGCCGCTGCCAGGCAGCGGCGCAAGGCCTGTTCGCCTTCGCTGGTGATCTCAGCACATCCCTCTCGGCAGCACTCGGCCAACACCTCGTAGAGATGGCCGGCTCCAGTGCCATCAAAGACCTGGTGGTTGAATACCATGCACAGGGCGAGGCCGTCTGCGACGAGATTTGCCTGGAAGCGTACCACAGGGCGTGGCTCGTCGGGGGGGAGGAAGAGAGGCAGAGGCATGAACTCTTGATTCAGACTGGCGACCTCCTTCTCCGCAGCCTTTTCTGTGCTCTTCACAGGAAGAATGACGCCTGGGAAGTCTTTGACAATCAATACAGAGTCAATGTCAGATTCCCTGCTCGGCTGGACGCTCATCTGTCCGTGTTTCGCATCCGGAGCAGGCCAGGGGACAACCTCGCCTGTCAGAAAGGGGAGCCGAGAAAGGAGGACATCAATCCCGGCTTTCAGGGCCGACAGGCTGCGCTGAGGATCAGACGAGCGGAAGCAGAGGAACTGCGGGATGAAGATGGGAACCAGCGAGTGGTCTACGGACGTGAGAGCAAAGGGGGGGAATGGGGGCCTCATAGTGTAGTATAGAGGAGAGTGGAGGATAGGATTGTATAGGTGCTGGGGACGAGTCTTATATCAGAGGAATAGAGACAAACTTTCCACCTGTGGTACAAGGGCATTGTGAGATATCACTAGGCATTGCTCATCAGCAAAGAGATGCGTAGTCGAAGGGGCATGCAAGGGTAAAGATTCCACATCTGGTATAAAGTAACTACCAGGTAGAGGTGGTTTACTATAAGCAGTTTCTAATAACATAATTGTATTATTGATGGATGTACCTGAGAGCTATTCTTTTACCTGACTATATATTTCCTTCCTTCTCCTTGAGAATATAATAATGTTTTTCTTGATATCACTGGAATATATGAAGAAGCCCTGTTCAACACTAAAAGTATAAACTATATCATGTTGTGGTAATTCACATAGTAGATCCTTCATTCTATAGATCTTCTGCTCTTAGTTGGTTACACATGGTTTTATCTATCCTCTCTCATAGGTCAATAAGCTTGATGATTGTCCCAGCTGAATGTTCTCATCTTGCATGCTTCTTCAGACTAACTTGCTTTAGCTGTAACATATGTTTTTCTATCACTGTCCTTGGCTTTGAATGTCCCTTGCATCTTCCTGACGAACAACTCTCGCTCTGGAAGGAGACAAGATGGGCCAAACTGGCCTTTCATCCATCAATGCTATCTTTAGATCAAGACAAGGGAGACTATCAGTAGAAATCTTCAGGCATTGTGGACAGATCCTCAGGCTATAACTACCACATTAGATCGTTGTAAAGACCCTTGCTTGAGCCAGAGCACGAGCCCTCGGGCCACTGTTTGGCAGGTCTTCAGGAAGCGGGATGCTTACAGGGTCACTTAATACACAAGGAAGACTCCAGGCTTCGAATTTCCACTTCCCAGGAGGAGAGCGTACTGCATGAGGTAGCTTTAGTATTGCGTCGTATGAACCAGCATTAGGAGTCAATTGTGTAACTGAATATTCGCTTATGAATGATAAGTTAAAATATTCAAGAAATAGCATACTGATCTAGTTTCTACCGTAAAGGACTTTTCGTACTCCTAGATGAAGATGTTCCAGTTACTGTTGGTCTAAAACATACCCAACACTCATCACTTGGCAGCTGACGTGGCAGAGTCGAGGGAGCCTTGAACAATGACTCCATCCTGAACGGCCTAGTACGCTGACCGATTTATTTCCTATTGATCCTTCCTTTCATCAGTGTACTTTTCAAGCCAAAGCTTATGATCGCACATCTTGACTACATAGTGAAGTCATTATTCAGCCCTAAAGACTGTCCAGTTATCTAGTTCAATATTTTGCTATACTGGCTGCATAAAGCTCGCTGCAAAGAACAATAATAAGATGAAAGAGATATTTTTCTTCCTTTAGTATGATCTCACCAAGCCTGCTACAGTACTTTACGGAATATATATCTTCTATATTACATAAGGCTCACCTACGGTTGGTAGAAGCCAACTGGAGATGGTATCCGCAGATCTCGGTCCACTTAGCGCAGCCCCACCACGGAACGGCCCGGTTCTGACTTCGGGAGCAGTGCGTATTGACTTGGTTATAAAGCTTTGGATCAAGGTGAGAACTGATTTTATCTCTTTTTAGAATATCTCTGAGCAGACTTCCAGCTCAAAGCCTGCAACAACCCCGGTTTGCTTCCTCACTGTCCAACGCCACATCTCTCCCCTCGGGCGGCACACCGCGAATCAGACATCCAGGCCGTCGACCAGAATCAGCAGGTCAATTAATTCATGACATCACTCCGGGTGGGCTGTGTCGACATGCAGTTTATTCTTCCTTTTAGGGAAGTGGGCATCGGTTGTGCTTTCTGATAGGGTATTATAGGAGCATGATCCCTGTGCAACCATTACATATATTTGCGCCTTTCGTTGGCTTGAAGGAAGCCAAACGAGCGGGGTATTACGATGGATGAGATTGTATGAGGGTTTTTCGATTATCTTCTCTTCTGTTGAGGGAGGATGGAGAAGTCTAATAAGACCATTACAAATCACAAGACCGAAGATTAAGATAATAGAAACTAATCTTATTCTCCCGATTGGTCTATCAAGGCCTTGATCTGCATATCCTGCCTGATGTGATTCATCAATCTTATCAAGGCTAGAGAATTAGTTTTGCTCGTATATTTATATGATATATGTAGCCATATCCCCGATCTATGTGGCACACCCTTCTTTTCTATTTCTCTCTACACTTCCATCACAAGATGTTTCTCCTCTATAGCATTTTGGCCATTGTTGGCTATTTCGCTTTTTTCCATAAGAAAAGGAGACTGCGCCTGCCTCCCGGTCCCCCAGGGAAGTTCCTATTTGGGAATCTGGGAGATCTTCCTGGACGAGATGAACTAGAGGGTAAATACTGGCTTCAACATAAGAAAATATACGGTATTCTCTTTCCTTTCCTTTCCTTTCCCTTCTTTTCCTTGGGAAACTAATTTATAGGCCCCATCAGCTCTGTCAATGCCCTGGGTAAATGTATTATCATCCTGAATGAGGCCCGATTGGCTGTGCAACTCTTGGATAAGAGATCTGCTCTTTATTCCTCCCGGCCGCAACTCAACTTTATCGATATGTGAGCTTCCTCTCTATCCTTGATGAACGGGTGTATTCATGTTGATGATCAGGTCCGGCTGGGGGGAGAATCTCGCGACCGCACGGAGCCCGGAGCGCGTTAGACAGATGCGCAAATATATCTCGCAGGAGATCGGCTCAAATCGGTCTTTGTCGCGGTTCAATGAAATGCAGACCAAAGAGGCGGCGTGGTTCTTGTTGCGAGTCTTGAAGTCGCCAGACAATCTACAGCAGCATATCCGCAAGGAAGCCGGAGCGGTGATCGTCAAGATCGGGTATGGCTATACCGTCGATCCGCATTCCTCGGACCCCCTCGTGAACATAGCTGATCGAGCCATGGCGGATTTCGGGGTTGCCTTTATTGCGTCCTCGTGGGCTGTCAACTTCTTCCCAGTGTGTAGGTTCTATCTACCCATCTCTCTCTCTCTATCTTGAGTGATGCTGACATATGTATGAGTGAAATACATGCCTGCCTGGATGCCTGGAGCGGGATTCGTCAAAGTGGCGCAGGCCCATAGAAAGTCAGCAGGAGCACTGAACAATGTGCCGTATGAGTTTGTGAAACGCCAGATGGCTGAAGGAAAGAGTGGCAATTCTTTTGTCTCGAATATTCTGCAGAACAGTCCATCTATCTCGGCTGGAGAGGAAGATGTGCTCAAATATGCTGCAGGATCTTTATATGCGGGGGGGGCAGACACAGTAAGTAACCCTAACCCTAACCCTAACCCTAACCCTAACCAACTATAACCATAACCACCTCAGACAGTCTCCTCCCTTGCCAACTTCTTCCTTGCCATGGCCCTGCTCCCCGAGATACAAGACAAAGCGCAGCAGGAACTCGACACGGTCATCGGAGAGAACCAACTCCCCCAGCTGATCGACCAAGAAAGACTGCCGTATATCAATGCGGTTGTGAAAGAGGTGCTGCGATGGCAGCCTGTGGTACCAATGGGGCTTCCCCATGTCTCGATACAAGACGACACCTGCGAGGGATACGATATTCCCAAGGGAGCAATCGTGTTGGCTAATATATGGTATTCATCAAGCTTGAGCAGTGTGTGTGTGTTTTTCCATATTCTGATTTATGATAGGGCCTTCACACACGACGAGACAGTCTACCATGACCCAATGCAGTTCAAGCCAGAGCGATTCTTGTCTTCTGATTCTTCCGGCCCTGAACAAGATCCGCATTCGCTGGTGTTTGGATTCGGCCGGCGCGTCTGTCCTGGACGAGCATTGGCGGACGCAAATATCTTCCTTGCCATCGCTCAGTCGCTGGCTGTCTTTAGGATCTCAAAGCCTGTACGTGACGGCAACGAAGAAGAGATCAATCCCCGCTGGCTGCCGGGTCTTCTGTGCCATCTTGCGCCTTACAAGGTGTCTGTCCAGCCGCGGAGTGAGGTCCATCGTGAGATCGTTCTCTCTCTTGAACGCGAGTATCCATGGGAGAAGAGTGATGCAGAGGGTTTGCAGGAGAGTGATATATCTGTTTAAGAGTTTATAAGTACATCAACTTATCTATCACTCGAATCAATGAATGCAAAGAATACTCGTACTCCGTACGTATCCCTGTCAAGACATGCCATCCCATTCGTCGACATGATTCATGCGTCTCAACACGTCGCTCTGAGTTGTCATGACACGTCATGGACAGGGGTATTCCTATTATATCTGCTTCATCGAGAAAGAAATCGACCGTCGATCAAACGACAGGAGATGGGGGGAAAAAGTAAGAAAAACGCGAAAAAAGGGATCAAATCTGAGGGGACACAGGAAAGCCACGAACGCCACGACCACGAAACCCAGATGGTTCATACAGGCGAATTGACGGAGAGTCTGAAGGGGTATGTAAGCAAGAAACCTACGAATGCTGTCGTTAACTGGATATGATAGGTTCTTCGTGTCCGGCCAATTCTCCGATCTGACGATCCATTCTACAGACCAGGAATTCAAAGTGCATAGATTGGTCGTGTGTGGGCAGTCGGAATATTTTTCTCTTCTCTTCTCGAAGAAGTGGGCAGTAAGTATTGTAGTCTATCAATTGTTCTATAGTACTCTTCTATGATCGATTCTAAGTGCCAGGAAACGATCGAGAATGAAGTATATCTCAAAGAAGACGACCCCCGGGCCGTCGAGGCAATGATTCATTTCATGTACGGGTTCGAGTACGACAGCAGCGGCAGCGAACACGGCCGCATGTCGCCCATGCTCTTCAACATCAAGGTGTACCAGGTGGCCGACAAATACGCCGTCCCGCTGCTGAAGCAGGATGCCAAGGAGAAGTTCGAACGCATCATCCAGACGTGCTGGGCGATGGATGATTTCCCGGCCGCCATCACGGAGGCGTACAAGTGTACGGTTAAACAGGACCGGGGGCTGCGCGGGCCCCTGGTGAAGATCTCGCGCGAGCATCTTGCCGAGCTGCGCAAGGGAGACGCCTTCCAGGATGTGCTGGAGGAGACGCTCGGGTTTGCCGCCGAGCTGGTGCAGGATCTGGACTTGGTCGGTCCCAGTCGGACTGACGAGAAAGCATACCGTTGTCCCAGCTGTGGCTCGGAATGGAGGCACAGTGCGTTGAATGGGAGGTCAATGGCTTACTGCCCGTCCTGTGCCTCGCAAAGGTCCAACTGGTCCTCGTATGTAATCCAGAAATAGAAGGGAGATTGAAGAATATAGTTGATTAGGCAATGGAAGAACACCAAGAAAAAGATATCTAATTGCGTATAGATACAGTATATGGGATAGATACAAGGACATCATCATGCACAGGTGGCGGCATTGGCCGTCTCGTAAATGCTGACCGATTCGATATAGAGGGTTGCTGTGCCGGTTGTAGTAAGCAGCTCAAGGAGGAAAACGGTCGAATCAGAGGTAGCCGTGGCGGTGGTCGAGTAGGTAGCCCATGCATTCACCGTGAGCGCTGAAAACAGCGAGGACTTGGTGGTTGAGCCGAAGCTAGACACAATATAATCGTACTTCTCGCCGGTGGTGCTGGGGGGGACAGCATAATAGGTGAATTCAATGGTATACTCAGTCCCTGAAACGGTATCGATGGTCTGGTATATCTTGAAATTACCACCTTTGCTGGAAGTCACTTCCATCTCCAGCGCGTAAACGGCGCCTTCGTCGACGAGCGCGTAGGCGCCCGTGGCGGTCGAGTAAGACAGGGTCCAGCCAGTGGTGGAACCGTCTTCAAAGTCCCCGTTGGTGAGCAGGTTGCAGCTGACGCTTGAAGTGGGAGTCGTGGTGATTGTCGTTGTCGTTGTGGTGGTCGTCGAGGTGGTCACAGTGACAGTCACGTCCACCACACTTGTGGTCTCAACGGTGTTGGTGATGGTCGTGCTGTCGACAACAACGGTTTCCAGAGTAGTTGGCAGGGCCACCGTCGCCGTCACCGACACGGTCGACGTGATCGTCGCGGTGACGGTCGTGTCGACGGTGGTGCTGGCTGTGCTGGTGGTGGTCGTCGAGGCCGTGGCGGTCACCGTGATATCCGTGGTCTGGGTGGTGGTGTCGTACACGGTGGCATCCGATGTAACCAGATCAGTCTGGGTCGTCGTGAGCTCCACGGTCGACGTGGCCGGAAGATCGGTGGTCACGTCCTGTGTCGTGGTGCTGGTCTGCCAGACCGTGCTGTCGACCGTGGTCACGGAGTCGATGTCCACAGTGGTCACGGAGGTGACAGTGTCCGTCTCGGCGGCCCATTCATCGTCTGTGACGGTAACAGAGACAAGATCCGTGGCCGTGACCGTGTCCCAGACAACGGTCGACGAGGTCAGATCCACGACCCGCACGGACGAGGCATCCACGACGACGGTGACCGTCGTAGCAGCGACCGTCACCGTCTCAGTTTCGCCGGCGACGGTCGTTGTTGTCCAGGCAGTCGCCGTCGAGGGACCAAAGTCCAGCTCCCAGCAAGCCTCCGACAGAACATCTGCTGGGAAGGTTGCCAGCGCGGCCGGGGTCGACACAGCGGTTCGTCGTTCGAGGAGATCGCGCTTATCTGCCGCCGCGGCAGCAGTGGTAGTGGTGGTGGCGGTGACGGTGACGCCGTCGGTCAACACGGAGGTGATGGTGGACGTCAGGTAGTCCACATCGGTGGTCTCGACGGTACTCGTCACACTGCTCAGCTCCGTCTGCAGAACAGTTGTAGGCACCGTCTCGGTATTGGTGACGGTGACGTCCTGTGTCGTGGATTCAGAAACCGTATCGGTCGCCGTCTCGGTCTCGGTCTCGGTGACCGACAGGGTGACGGTCTCGGTATGGAGGCTGGGGACGGTGATGGTCACCGGGTCGGTGACGGTGACAACGACGACGCTCGACGCGACGGCAGAGGCATAGTCGGTCACGACGGTCGTAGTGTAGCTGGTGATGGTGTTGAGATAGGTCTGGGTGGTGATTTCGGTCACCGCGCCGAAGACGGTCGCCTCGAGGACATCGGTGACGGTCTCCTGCGCGGTCTCGATGACCGTGCTGGTCAGCGAGTCGACGGCGGTGTACGAGAGCACATGCGAGGAAGAGAGCGTGGTGGTCTTGGTGACGGCGGCCAGGTAGACGCTGCTGCTGGCCCAGGGGGGGAAACGAGAGGTGGTCGTGACAAAGTCCGTGTGGGAGTCGGTGAGGGTCACTGTTGTGGCGGCGGCGGCTGTGGCGGTGCTGGTCTCTGTGGCGGTGACGGTGTCGTGCAGCAGTTCCTGGCAGAAGACAGCGGCATCGGCCAGCTGCTCGAGCTGGTAGATGGCCTCGTCGATTTCGTCCCAGGAACAGGTTCCCTCATCTGCCTCGTCCTCCGCGGGAGTCGGCAGGGCAGTGGCCAGGCGCACGGCCAGGGAGAGGAAGAGACCGGCAGCCCACCGCATGCTGGTAAGTGGTAACGATCGTGGGTGCAGAGTCAAGCTTTGCTGGGGCCGAGGGCGAAATGGGCGGGAGGAGGCCGTTATTATTATTATTATAGGGGTGAGGCTGGCCTCTGGTTAGTGACTAGCTCCTTGTAGTTAGCGATGGCAACGGATCGGCTATTTTGCCTTGACTTCACCATGGGGCGTTGACTAGAGGGAATTGGGCAGAAATACCCGAGCAAAGACGGTCTATTTACCAATGAAGAGATTTTTTATATCATTAAGGTACAGAGTAAGTTGTAATTGTTCACACATTCATTCCAGTTGAAGATACTGACAGGTGGGAGTGAAGAACGGGACCAGGGATTATACCAGTAGAAGTCTTGAGGCTATCATATTTGTGGAGATTGAGAGAAGAGAGAATACATGAGTAAGGAGTAATCCTCCTATAGAGCTCCATGACTTAGTAAATAGTTAGATAATGGTGGGCCTCAAGGCCACGCAATTGCACATGGCTCTCCGCCAAGATGTCGTCGTAAGTCCAAGGTCTCATTGACTATGGAGGACAAAGTACTTTTCAACATGGTTGAGTCAATAGCTGGATGGTGAATCAACTTGAAAGAGGTTATGCAAGACCAGCAGTTCGAGTAAGATTTGCCCTAAAGACATATAAGTTGAGCTAAAGCAATCGATCGCCTTGATGGCTTGGAAGTTGACAGATCTTGGTGGAGACGGAAATAGGTTATGGGGAAACCTTCCGAGGCATCCATAACCGACGATATTATAGATCAATAAGAAAGATCTAGAAGCCGAAATTGTTTCCACAACCACGCCTGCTATATCTGGTGTGTATAGATTAGGACCTTAGGAATACACCGAGCGTATAGTTAGAGACAATATTCAATATACTATACCGTCAGGTAGTCTCTATGACTACTGTAGCATGTGATAGCTAACCCACCTCTCAAGAACGAGGCATACGAATGGATTGGTTGTTCATGTCTGGTTCATGACTCGTAAATACTAAATATAATCAGTTGGAAACAAGTTGGAACACTACGGCGCTTATCTTGCGGCGCAGCACTTACCCCGCTCCATGAATCGCGTGAACTCTTTAGGTCTTCCAATTCCCCGATTCAGTCTTGCAATTCAAAATATTAGAACTCACAGAAGCCCAGAATGTCTCGTTCGTTCGTCTTTGGACAGCAGGCCGCTGCAGTCCCACCGTTTGACTTTGCCGTCCCCTCCGTTGAAGAGAACAACAATACCAACACCCACAATGCAGGGAGCAGAACATCTTCCAATTCCACTCCGCTGACCCCCGACCGCAATACGGTTTCCAGCGTTACAGGCCGGCTGCAAGGTTTCAACATGCAGAGTGGCAGTCCACGAACCCCGCGTGCAGCGAACATCGGCTTATCGCCTGGTCAGTTGACATCCACGTTCGGGCATCTCTTCAACGCCACGCCAGAGCCGGCTAGAGACACTTCCGAGAATACCGAAAGCTACAACAGTGACGACGGCGGAAGTAACGACAGCAATAGTGAAGGAGAAGGTGAAGAAGAAGAAGAAGAAGTGTACAGTCTCCGCGATGAACAGCTGCCGCCAGCACGAGTCTACAACAACGAGCTGCAAACCGTCCTCGGGCAGGTGAAAGCTGGGTTGGCAGGATTGCATCAAGACATGGAGGGTTCTTCTCTGTCGCATGAAGACGATAGCACGCTCTCTGCGCTGAAAGAGGATGCGCTGCGACTCAGCAAGTTCGACTTTCCGGTGACTCGCACGGTGGGATTTATCGGCGACTCCGGAGCAGGTATTCTTTCTGAGTGATGATAACTGAGTAATGAGTGACCGTTAACGATTGATAGGGAAAAGCGCGGTGATCAATTCCGTGATGGATATCAAAGGACTCGTTCAATCGGTAAGAGATCTTGACTACCGACAATATTCTTATATTGAACCGTGCAGAGCAACCAAGGCAGCGCGTGTACCTCTGTCGTCACGGAACTGCGCCATACAGACGACTCTCACCCGCCGTACACTGTCGAGGTCGACTATATGGACTCGGATGCCATCAAGGAGCTGCTGGAGGAGCTGGTCCAGAGCTTCAGGATGTACCATACCGACAATGTCTTCCGGGAGGTGGAGAGCGTGCACGAACAGCAACGCGTGCGAGAACAGGCAACCCGCGCCTGGTCTACTTTGACGTCTTTATTCCGTGGTCACGATGAACTGACGCACGAGTTCCTCGCCGAGCAGGGGGAAGGCGCCTATCGGAGGATTCTCGATCAGCTCTGTCGCTGGACGGAGGCTTCTTTTACTAGTCGGCCGGGCGGAGAGGCGTCGAGGTACTGTGTCGTCACAGGCAATCTGGAAGCATGTCGACGGCAGGTGGAAATCCTCACTCGGGATCCAGAGGATGGGGTTGCCTGGTGGCCATTCATCAACATCATCAGGTATATTTGTCTTTCTCAGAACTGACGGTGCTAAAACTATGACAGGCTGTATATCCGCTCGCCTGTTCTCCGCAACGGACTGATCCTTGCAGACCTGCCTGGTCAGTATATGAGCAATAGAAATGATAAGTATACTAACTTACTGACAGGCTTCCGTGATCTCAATTATGCCCGGGTGCGAGCGACAGAACGGTATCTTAAGCACACCTGCAACGAGGTGTTCATCGTCACCCAGATCGCCCGCTGTCTGACCGATCCGAGTATCCCCGAGATCAAGAAGAGATGCGACCCAGATCAGCCGTTGCGGATAGTGTGTACTCGCAGCGAGGTATTCCTCCCTAGTAAACTTGGCCTGGAATGGTTTATTGATACCTTCCAGGAAGTCAATGCCGATGAAGCGCCTACCGACTATCCCCATCTGGCTGGCCAGATCCGACGGTTGCACTCGACAGTCGAGGATCTGGAAAGACGGATCCGTCGACTCAGACAGCGTCGTCGACAGGGAAGAGCGAGGAACGGAGAGGATGGAGAACGGCTAAGGTATTGACCTAATGATATTGAGGAGAAAGAATTACTGGTTAGCAGAAGCTCACTTCAACAGAGACGAACTGGAGACGGCGAAATTCAACCTTGAATCGTTCCTGATCCAGACCCGGAACCAGAAAATCACCAGCCAGCTCACGGCCGGCAACGAGATCCGCGTCTTCTGCGTGAGCAACACGATGTACCGCGATCGCCGCAACGAGGAGCCTCCCATGGCCGAGAAATACATTGGTCTGAGCGGCATCCGCGAGCTGCGTCGGTACTGCCAGCTGGTGCCTGCCGATGCGCAGTTCCGCGCCGTGGAAGCCTTCCTGAAGGGCCCTGCGCCGGCGTTTGTCCGTTCAGTGCAGCAGTGGACACTGACTGACGCAGACAGCATCACCGTCGAGCGGGCAAACTCCCTTCGACGCGTGCTGGGGGAGGTTGAAACTGTTTTGTGTGGTGTAAGCGTTCACTCATCCCCGATCGGGGGGGGTGTCCTTCCCGTTCGGGTCGGGACTAGGGCCTAGGGCCTAGGGCTAGGGCTGGGGCTAAGACTTACGAGTAGCGCCTTGCCTCCGACTCAGACCTTCGCACACTCCCACGACGACTCACTCGTCAATTCAACGCTGTTTTGACTGCGAACAGTACGTACTCACAGATCAAGTTTCGTGATTCTCTTGTTCCATTCCTACTAACCACCAGACCGTCGAAACGCGTGGAAAGAATCTGCTCTCGCCGCGAGCCGGGAATGGGCAGGAGTAGGTCTCATTGTTTACAATGGCATGCAGAAAAAGGAACCATTGCTAACTCTTTAGTGGCACTGGTCCAGCTATGCAGCCTTTTGTCGGAATTACGGGACGTGGGACACCAAAGCTGTAGGGTCGAGATGTTGGAACAACGAGGTGTTGGAGGGAATACGGGGAGACCTTGAACAGCCGTGGAATTCTACCCTCGACTGGGCGCTGCAGCAGAAAGAACACGTCGCTTCCATTATCGAAGAGATATTCCAGTCTGCCAGTGAGATATTAGCCGGTGAGTTTGACCGACGCTCAATTGAATCGGAGATCTTTTACTCATGGCAGATAACACCAACCTCGCCCCGATCGCGCTGGAGAATTTCATCGACAATATGGACTTCTGGGAACAATCTTTGACGGACAGCCTGGACCGGGGACTCGAAGAGCTTTTCCACGCATCAACGTGAGTTTCCGCATTGTAAGCTGTGACAAACGACGGCTAAGAGGCTAGACGCATCCAACGAGACACCCTCTGGGGCCATGACAGTTCCTATATAGCTGGGTTGATGCGCCCGGTATATATCCAGTGCAGCCAGGATTCAGGTGTGTGGGATCACAATGAGAACAGGGCCAATACTAATGGCATAACAATCATATCAGGAACCGGCTCTTACGCCCGCAGAAAGGCGTATATGGACGCTCATCTCCGCCACGGAAACATCTTCCCCCAGCTACTGGGTATAGTCGAATCCAGCAATCGCGAACTCTTCCGAGCGTATCAGACTCAGCTCAAACGGGTGGTGGAGGCAGAACTGGGCAATATTCTGCGCGATCTACGTGGGATTGTGCCGGAAGAAGGGGAACTGTCTGAAGCCGCGAGATTCCCGGATCTGGCGAAGAAACTTGAGGAGCAGACGGACAGTGCACGGCAGACTTTAGATAGAGCTGAGGCTATCCTCAGTAGATTGTGTCTTAGTGACTAGTGCGGTAGTATGTTGTATTCTATAGAGCTAAATATAAAGCAGGCGAGGCTGAGCTAAATGTGTCCTGCCAGGTTCATATAATAAAGAATAACCGCCCGTTTTACATTAGACGTATCTATTGGACGGTCGAAGAGGCTGAGCACGCAGCGTCAAAGCAAACACTTTCTGATTTAACAGCGCTTTACCCCGCTTCTATTTCCTACGGCTTGAACAGACATGAAATTCATCCACAGTACAAGACAGTTATGGCTCATGGACGATTGAAAAATCTCTTCCATCGATCTGACAAACGCCAGTCCAAACAAAACCCATCTACCCAAAATCAATTGTTGCCGCCTAGCAGTTCTTCCGCCCAGAATACGCCCACCCAGCCTGCAAAGCCCGACTTATGGCAACGAGCGTTTGACGGCCTCGACTCCCGTCAGCAGGAGCTGCTCAAGTCAATTCCCATCCCCAAGTCGCAGGGAACTGCCAATCCAAGTGTTGAAGACCGTTTGAAGGCGTTGAACGGGGTGGTCGACGATGTGCAGAAGCAGTACGAGATCGACCGAGAGAAATCGAGAATCAGAGAATCGGCACAGAAAGTCATCAAGGCAATCCTCACCTTCAGCGATGTCGTTGAGGGAGTCGCAGCATTTGATCCAACCGGGCACGCAACTGGTGTCTGGGCAATTGTCTCGTTGGGACTGACGGTGCGTTTTGTTCCTCCTGTGTCTAAGGAAAGAGTCACTTTGGACTGACGACTGCAACTAGATAACACAAAACTACCATTGCCAGAAAATGGCCTGGCTGAACTCCTCTGCGACTCTTGCTGACGTCCTGGCTGAATATAGCCTGGTGGAGGGGGAATACCATAGGGACCCAAAGACTGACAAACACGTCGAAACAGCTCTGGTCCGAGTCTATAGTGCAGTTCTCACCTTTGCTGCTGAAGTGTGGTCTCGTCAGAAGCATGGTAAAGTCACTTTGATCTGGCAGAGCGTCACCGATGGTCCTCTGTCCGAGATGCAGAAATCCATCGAGAAGGAGCAGGCCCATTTCGATCGATGGCTGCGCATATGTCATCGACGGGAACAAAGACAGCGCGAAGAGCAGATTCTCAAGCAGGCAGATGAAATGCTGACCGGGATCGACCGAGTGATGGTCTCGATTAACGAACTCGGCGGTAATATTCTGTTCAGCCAGTTGAAAATTGCAGAGGAGGCGTCATACAATGCAGACACCGGGGAGGAGTATCAGGAATGCCTGAAAGACACACGAACTGAACTTCTCAAGGATATCAAAAGCTGGGTGGCCGATCCTAACAAGGAGGCCGTCTTCTGGCTCCAGGGAATGGCGGGAACGGGCAAGTCTACTGTCTCCCGCACCGTGGCGAGGTGGTTAGATAATGAAGGCCTGCTGGGAGGCAGTTTCTTCTTCAAGAAGGGCGGGACAGACCGAGAAGATGCGAGGAGACTCTTCACCACTATTACGAAACAGATGATGGATCGATTGCCTCAGCTGCGGGAACCGGTCAAGAAGGTTATCGAAGAAACTTCCAGTATTGGAAGTGTCAACCCACGAGAACAATTCAATAAGCTACTTTTCCAGCCCCTCCAGAGCCTCAAACTGGGATTGAATTCCCCATTGCTGCTGGTTGTCGTCGTCGATGCCTTGGACGAGTGTCAAGTAGCCGCCCACGTCGAGGCTTTTCTATCCACGTTGCCTGAACTGAAGAACCTCAGCGATATCCGACTGCGGTTCTTCATCACCAGCAGACCAGAGCCACCCGTCATCAGGGGGTTTCGGCCTGTCGAGAATAATGAGGTTATTCTCCATCAGATTGCAAAACCCATCATCGAACACGACATCGCGATTTTTCTCCGTCAAAGGCTGGACGCGATAAGACAGCAGCATCTTATTCTAGATGATAATTGGCCTGGAGAAGGGAACTTTCAAGCCCTGGTTGAGATGGCCGTTCCGCTTTTCATCTACGCTGCAACGATATATCGATTTATTAATGCTGACGGAGAGCTGCCTGACGAACGATTGCAAACAGTTCTGTCCTCGCGCTCAAAGCACGGAACGAAGAATATCGACAGCGAATATGCCAGGTTAGCGGACATCTACGCTCCAATCTTGAAGCATACCATATCTCAAAAGAAGACGAACGAATTGAAAAGCTGGATGGATGACTTTCGACGGATTGTGGGCACCATTATTCTTCTCTACAGCCCGCTCTCCTCGTCCTCCCTGGCCGAGCTGATTGATTTGAAGAAGGAAAAGGTCTGGATCCGACTAAGTTCTCTCCAATCTGTTCTCTCAGTGCCAAAACAGAATGAGGAAACGGTCCCCGTTCGGCTTCTTCATCTCTCGTTTCGAGAATTCCTGGTAGACCGTGAAGCCTCTGATGCATTTTGGATCGACGAACAAATGCATCATACCCGCCTTGCCGAGAGGTGTCTACAATGTATGAACCGAGAATTGAAGAGGGATATCTGCCGTCTATCTAGGCCCGGAGTTAAGCTGAACGAGATTGAACATACAACAATTGAGGGACACATTTCCCCAGAGCTTCGATATGCGTGTCGCTACTGGATCCGCCATTTAGAAAACAGCGGCCCATCAGACATCAACTGGGAACTGATAGACACCTTTCTCAAAGCACATTTCCTCCATTGGCTCGAGGCAATGAGCCTTCTTGGATGGTGCTCGGAGACTACTGGAAATATCCTTAGTATAGAGTCCCTGGCCAAGGTGAGTAGCCTGAAATTTGCCGTCTATTTACCAACTCACCTTGACTTAGGACCATGGCAACTCGGAATTGTCAGCGTTTCTGTATGACGCGCGTCGGTTCATTCTACGACATCGAGGCATTCTCGAGGACGCTCCTCTCCAGCTTTACTACTCTGTTCTCTTGTTCACCCCAAAATCTAGTATTGTGCGAACCGTCTTCAGAAAGCAAATACCGACATTCGTCCATTTTGATCCAGCGGATGATGACTGGGGTCCAGTGCTGCAAACTCTGGAAGGTTATTCAAGAAGAGTCAGTAGTATAGCTCTCTCGCCGGATGAGAAGATCCTGGCATCTGCATCGGTTGATGGAACCATTTTCTTCCGAGATTTCCATACAGGCAGACTGCTTAACGTAATGGATGACCACCAGGAATGGATCCGAAGCATTGAATTCTCCCATGATGGGCAATTTCTGGCCTCTGGTTCGGAAGACCATACAGTGAAAGTATGGGAAACAAAGACAGGCCAACTCTTGAAAACCCTCAATGGACACTCACAGGCCGTGCAATGTGTTGCTTTCGCCCCAAAGCAAGATAGCCTCCTGCTAGCCTCTGGCTCAGAGGACGGAACCATTCGAGTTTGGGATCTCTCTACACCTCAAGACGAGCCAATTATTGTACTCCAAGGCCAGGATGAGGGGGTTCGGGTCCACAGTGTCTGTTTCATGAAGGGTGATCGTCAACTCGCGTCTGCTACCGATACCGGAATCGCGGTTTGGGATCTACAGAGTCACAGAAAGCGAGAGTTCTTTACGGGTGATTGGGCTTTTGTGCACAGCCTCGCCTATTCCCCCAATGGTCACCTTTTAGCCTCGATATCGCTTAATGACAGTCCCATCAGGATCTGGAATCCAGACACAGGCACTTTACTGGCCACATTGGAGCATTCCGAGCTTCCAAACTCCATTTCCTTCAGTCCTGATGGCAGCCAGCTCGCCTCTGGCTCGTCGAACTGCAAGATCCTTATCTGGGACATGGAATCGCGCACCGTGGCCCGAGTGCTCCATGGCCATGCATCTGGAATCTGTGACTTGACTTTCTCCAAGGATGCTGGGCTACTGGTGAGTGGCTCGTATGACCGTACAGTCAAAGTCTGGGACCTCAATCATAAGTCATCGGGATCAAAACGACGTGACGGTATGTCGATTTTGACATGCTCATCCAACAATGAGATTTTGGCAACGCATTCAGGCTCGTCCGACACCATCACTTTATGGAATGCAAAGTCCGGAGCTCTACTCAAGGAAACGACAGGCCATCATACGGATGTGCAGATGGTTGTATTCTCGCCAGATGAGAAACAACTCATATCTTGTGGAAACGATATAGTCCAGATTCTGGATATTGATTCCGGTACTGTCCCAGCAACACTCAAAGCAAAGGATGTTCGAGTTGTCAGTGTTTCGTCGAACGGCAGGTGGCTGGCAGCTGGCGCTCAATCCTGTACCATGCTATGGAGTATGGACTCATCTGGCTTGAGTTCCAATACAGCCGCACCGCAAATACTGAACTGTGCAGGTTACTGGACGAGATGTCTGGCCTTCTCTCACGATGGGAACTTGCTGGCCTCTGCCACAAAGGAATCTATAACCATCTGGAAATTGAGCTTAGGCTCGGCTACTCGCCTCCATGACTTGGCCGGCTTCTCTTCCTCACCCAGAGATCTAACATTCAAGCCAAATGGAGACCAGCTTGTAGTTTTAACTGATGAGATGATTTGCCTGTGGGACACACACACGGGAACACAGACTCATCATATCAAGGTTGACGAATCTCTCAGATACTTGGATTATGCGGAGGACGGAACATCCTTGGAGACAGAGAAGGGAATTCTGCATATTCAGTCTGCACCGATGGATCTTGCCCAGCCAGCCCCAGAGGCAACGTTCCAAACCTCAAATCGGATCATTCTTGAGGAGCCTTGGATTTATTTCAACGACGAGGCCATTCTGCAACTCCCTCAGGAATTTTTCTTATTTCGTCCAATGTTCATACTTCACAAGGGGACCTTCATTATTGCCAACCACAATGGCAATTTCCTGTCCCTGCCTAGCACCAACATAAATATTTAATGCGTGCTTGCGCTAGATTTCAATTCCAGCTACTCTAGGTGAAGAGCTATACTAAATGAAATATAGAGCATAAAATAAGAGTATTATCTCTATAACATCCACACATCAATGGAAGGGGTGAAAATAAAAGAAGAGATAATAAGAAAGGAAAATAATCAAGAAAAAAGAAAAAGAAAAAAATTGACCTACGCAGGATTCGAACCTGCAATCTCTTGATCCGTAGTCAAGCGCCTTACCATTGGGCCAGCAGGCCTTGTTGAGACCGCTTTCCGGAATTGACATGATAACCCGTGAATAGAGAAAAGATAATTTAATTGAAGAAAGTATGCTCCCATATTGCACTTACAACTGTATTAAGGATTAATCCAGCTAGATATTATATAAAGGAAGAAAAAGTAAGTGATCTGGCGGCTAACAGAGACAGTCCTGCAGGAACTAAATGAGGATGGCATAGTTATATATATCTAGCACAGCAAAAAGACACAAGATATAGATGATAAGCAGGTAGAGCTAGAATAGTAGATAGTGAATAGGGTCTATATAATAAGGACAATAAAGCCACTGTCTGCTAAGATGCTAATATCAGTGCTTATATAACTTACAGGATAGCCTGCATGTATTTCTAGTCATCACGGAACTCCAGATAATAGAGATAAGGAGGAACAGGGCCAGATGGCAGAAAGCGACTTGCCATCAGCGAGGATTCCCAGACGAGCGAATGGCCATGTCGTTTTGTAGAAAGGGGCGAGGCCATCCTCCGTGAGTCTATATATTCTGGGCTTCTGGTAATCTTTCAGTTAGAAACAGGATGCAAATATATTCTTATAACCCTAACCCTAACCCTAGGAGTAGTAAATAAGTATTTAGCAGCTACCTGCTATCTCGGCATAACCTAACTCTAACCCTAAGAAAGAGAACTGGTCAAGAAATGAATCTAAGACCGTAAGCTATCTAATTACTGTCCATATCCTGTATATCGGGTAAAAGGCAGGGGCTGCCATAACGCCGCCCGTCCGAAATGCCAAAATGCATCCTGCCAAGTATTCCAGAAATGATACCCCCACGGAATGAAGCGAGAGACATACGTGACATTCAGCGCGTCCAGGGCTTCTTGCATGCGCCGGGCATCTGTATACAGCACGTCATACTGGCCGTACGAGACAAAGATGCCTCGATCGAGCAGATCGGGATTCGCCGCCGCCATGCTGGCATTGACATATTCGGACAAGGGAGGGGCTTCATTCTCGCTGTTTGTCGCTGCTGCGCCCGAAAGAAAGCCAAAGTAGCCGAAATACGAGGTGTACGCGGTATAGAACTCATAAGTGACGAATGCACCCTGCGAGAGACCGGCAAAGGCTCTCCTGCTGGACTCATTGCTGACCCGGTAATTGTCCTCGATGTACGGGAACAGATAGCGGGAATACAGCTCTGCGATGACAGGCGGAGTCGGATAGTTGCGTTGTTCGAGAGCCTGCGGGTTGGTCGTGTTGGGTAAGATGCCATACCAGGTCGGCATCACCACGACAGTCGGCTCGAGATGGCCCTCTCCGATCAACCGGTCGAGCAGGTTGGAGATGTACCCCTGGTTCTGCCAGTCGGCGGCTGCTCCATTGCCGCCATGCGAGAGATACAGCAGGGGATACACCGTGCTGGAGTTGGAGGCATCATCGTCATACCCTGCCGGCAGGTAGACGACATAATCGTGAATCCCATCGGAGGGACTGATAGAGCCCGGCGACGGATACGTGCCGATTTCAATACGGCCCTTGCTGGCGTTGTTCCCGTACGGCAACGCATAGTCCTGGTTCAATGGCAGATCGGGATAATACTGGAATTCCGGATCGTACGGAACCTGGAACGAGGAGACCAGCTCAGAGCCTGCGACGGTCTCAAAGGGCGGGTTGGTCGGATCGGTGATCTCCTGGCCTGTCGTGGTGTTGCAGAGGCTGGCGTTGGCGCAGTTCAACAGAAACGAATACTGATATGTCCCGCTGGGGAAGGGCCGCGTCCAGGTGAACTCGCCAGGGCTGGTCTGCTCCATGGGATAGTATGAGCCCACTTGGGGATCGCGCTGGAAGTCTCCAGGCTTGTACTCGGCCAGATCGAAGTTGGCGTACGACCAGAAGCTGGTCGAGTACTGGTCTGTCAGATGGGGGAGGCTGGAGATGATGACGCTGTCCACGCTTGCATTCTGATAGCTGATGGTCACCTCATATCCGGTAGGGCCTTGACTGGTCTTTGTGACAGTCACTGCTGCCGAGGCGAGGCCGATAAAGAAGAGTATCTCCATATTATATGACAGGATTTAATAGAGAGACATCTATAGCAGAGTCATATAGTGAGTTATTTCTGATGCACATGCTTATATATTCGTTGATGGCGTGACAATACGAGAATAGCCGATAAATCACCGAGGACCAGAAACTTGGATGCTCAGACAATTGCAGATCGCAGGATTGTGGGTGGGTGAGGGGAAGAATGGGGATCGCTAAATGAATCGTCGCAGAAATGGATGATCTCTAGGCTGCTAAACAGGATGATTTATAACAACATTTATAATATTACTGAACTTATTAAGCCTAATAGAATTAGCTTTATATACTGACTTTTATCTATGCAATATATTGAGTTTAATGAATATTAGGTATGCTGTATAGTGGATAAATTATAGAGGGACATAGTGATATATATATGATTTATTAAATGCATCCAAGTAAATGTATTATAGAGACTGCGATACTTTTAAGGCAGTCTGGTTCATTACTAGAGATGACTAGCTATATAACCTAAGCTGATTATATACTCTATACTCTCTATTTAAATTCAGTGTTAAAAAGTGATAAATCTTACTAAAAGATAGAAGAACATTGAATTAGACATAGAGCTTAGCTATCTCTATCATTCCATCCAATTGATGTAAAGATCACAACAATACTGTTGATATCCTCCAGACTCCCAATGAAAGAAACATGCTGGTCTGGGCGTAAAAGAACAACACATCCCTCCTCGCCTACTCCATAGAACCGATATGCTTCTCCCGGTCCATGACTAGAAACAGACGGCTGCCTGTCTGCAAACACCTTCCAATAGTCGTATCCATGCGAGGCATCAAAAGGGCGGAAGAGAGCAGGCAGATCCATCAAGTCCACCTCCTGTCGGGACGCACAATGGATGAGATACGCGGATAATATACCTAGATGATGGTCTGCCACGGCAGCTGCCAACCGTTCCACCCTTTTCATCTGTGAGACAGCAGAAAGATTGCCGCCAAAGACGAGGAGATGCCATGCTCCCGTGCTCTGCAACAGCTGCTGGAGATGCCATGGCCGGGCATCACTCTGACAGAAGACTGGGGTGCTGGGGAAACGCATCCCGACAGTCAGATTCGCCGCCAGATCCCCCCGACTATAGGGTAACAGCCCAGGGGAGAGTCTCTTGGACGAGACGGACGGGACAGTGAGCAGACTGGGACAATACCGAGCCGTCAGCCCCGACGCCGAGCTATTCTCCTCCTGCAGGATGCTATTCCTGGTGTGTGCGTTGAGCGTCCTCCCACACACGGCTTGGACCATGCGTTTGTCGAACTCGACCAGCCGGACGGCAACAGCCAGACGTTCCACCTCGTAGGTACGCAGGATCCGGGCGCTGGCTTGGCCTTTGAGCACCGCTGCGAGCTTCCAGCCGAGATTGAACGTGTCTTGCATGCTGACGTTCATCCCCTGGCCGGCTTTGGGCGAGTGCGTGTGGATGGCGTCGCCGGCGAGGAAGACGCGGTTGTGCATTGACAGTGTTTGGCAGAGACGTTGTCCGACGGTGTAGATGGTCGACCATTCCAACTGGGAGGCTT
This sequence comes from Penicilliopsis zonata CBS 506.65, assembly GCF_001890105.1. Taxonomy (NCBI): domain Eukaryota; kingdom Fungi; phylum Ascomycota; class Eurotiomycetes; order Eurotiales; family Aspergillaceae; genus Penicilliopsis; species Penicilliopsis zonata. Next base: position 68,007 of record NW_019208936.1, read on the forward strand.
CGAAGCGATACGGCTGGAGAATGGTGGCAACCAGCTTGACAAGGATATCTGCATGGTAATTCTTCTTGAACTCGGCTGCAGTGCGACAGTCCAGCTGGACGTAGCAGCGGACCAGACGGGCTTCGCGAGGAATGACCATGAGATGGCCAACAGGGGATCTGACGATGCATCGTTTACGAATGTCGGCTGTTCATTAGTTTGTTCATTTCGCTCTCAGGTTATTCTTATTCAAGATCTTCTTACGGAAATCTGTGATTGGAATGGCATCAAAAACACCCCAGTGTTCGTCCATCTTGTCTCCTTCGAGACGCAGGCCAAGTCGTTCTCTCACCCAGCTATGTGCGCCATCGCAGCCCAGCAGGTATTTTGCGTGAATTGTCTTGATCTCAACCTATTCATTTAGCGTTATTCATCCGTTTTGGGCTCCTACTACCTCTTGGACCGTTTGGATCTGCATCTCAATCCGGTATTCCCCAGGGATGTTCACCCTCAAATCCACCGGTGAGGTGTTCCATTGCACCTCTACACAGTCGTGAGCATGGATCAGGTCTAAAAGTCGCTGTTCGATCTTCCCCTGACCCAGCGTGCATTCCTGGTATCGAGAGAGCCCGGGGTTGCAGTTCTGCATGACGGCCTCTCGTTGCAGGACGCCTTGTTGTTGATACTGGACAGCATTAGCATCATCATCACTTGAGGGCAAGAAAAGCATAACCCATAAAGACAACTCGATGGTCCGGTTCGAGTCTCTCCAGACCCCCTCGCCGATCCCGAAACTGTCGAGGATCTCCAGCGTGCGGCTTTCGATGCCATCAGCATGGCCGGACTGGGTGCGACACGGCTTCTGGTCGATTATCAGAGTCTTCACACCGGTCCTGGCCATCCAGGCCCCTGCCATGAGTCTATATCAGTAGGGTTAGTGGTGGGCGAGGGTTAGGGTTATGTTAGGGTTAGGGTTTGCACACCCTGCAGGACCAGCGCCCACGATAAGAACATCAACCTTCATATTCACTTGTGACATCATGAATGTGATTGAGTATCAGAGAGGTGATTGCCATTATATTATAATTAAATATGTGAATCTAGTCAAGGTTTATGTATGACTTGCTCAGTGTAACCCTAAATTCTATAGGAACCTTAAGTAATACTTCTTTATAACAACGTTGGACTCTTCATCTTCTATAAGTCAAGTGAATTCAACATGGCGCATCTTGCAGAGCTCAAGGAAAGCTGGAGATTCCTCCACGACCAGAATATCACGCTGGACGGGGAAAACGATTCCCTCAAGCCAGAGCATGTGGTGGCGGTATCCAGGTGTGTGGAAGCAGTACATTCAAGAAGCTATACTGACATGCCAGGCTCTGGACCAAAGTGTCCATTTCTCAGTCGGATCCCATCCGGAAGCGAGTGCAGGAGAGCATCAAGACCCTGGAGCTGCATCTGGCACGCCATGAAAATGTCTACGGTATTGTACATGTCTTGCATACTGTATATTGATATTGACTGTCCAGGCGTCAATACAGGATGCGGCGGCAATGCGACCACCCGGACAAAGAAGCTGGAGGAGCTGCAACAGGCCTTTTTGCAGCATCACCAAGCCGGCATCTTACCTGCTCACCGCGAGTCTCATGCCCTTCCCCTCGACGTCGCTCGCGGCGCGATGCTCCTCCGCTGCAACTCGCTGCTCCGCGGCCATTCCGCCGTTCGGATGGAGGTCATGGAGCTGCTCTGCCGCTGTCTGAACAAACACATCACGCCGTTGATCCCCCTCCGGGGCAGCATCTCCGCCTCTGGCGATCTGTCTCCCCTGGCATACGTGGGGGGGCTTGTGGAAGGCAACCCCGACGTGTATGTGCAGCTGGGAACAGACAACAGAACAGTCGTCTCCGCTGCCGATGCGATGAGACAAGCTGGCATCTCCCCGTTGGTCCTACAAGCCAAGGAAGCCCTCGGGGTGATGAATGGCACTGCTCCCAGTGCCGCCTCGGGGGCGCTGGTGGTGCACGACACCGACCAGCTGGCGGTGTTGACGCAGCTGCTCACGGCGATGGCGACTGAAGCCCTGCTGGGCACGGTGGACAACTACCACGAGTTCATCTCGCAGTGTCGCCCGCACCCTGGCCAGCTGGAGGTCGCCAGGAACATCCGCTCCTTTCTGGCGGGATCGCGACTGAGCCATGCGATGGATGCCAACCAGCAGGGGCTGGTCCAGGACCGCTACGCCCTACGCACGGCGCCGCAGTGGTTGGGCCCTGTACTGGAGGATCTGGCGCAGGCGAGGCGCCAGATCACCGTCGAGCTGAATGCGTCGACGGATAACCCACTCATCGACGTCGGCGGCGACAGGTTCCACCACGGGGGCAACTTCCAGGCGGCGGCGGTGACGTCGGCGATGGAGAAGACGCGGACGGCGCTGGTGATGCTGGGCCGGCTGGTCTCGGCGCAGTGCCAGGAGATGGTCAATCCGGGGCTGAACAAGGGACTGCCGCCCAATCTGTGCTTCGACAACCCCAGCGTCTCGTTCACCTGCAAGGGCATCGACATCAACATGGCCGCGTACTTCTCCGAGCTGGCCTTTCTCACCGGCTCCGTCGCCAGCCATGTGCACGTCGCCGAGATGAACAACCAGTCGGTCAACTCGCTCGCCCTGATTGCCGCCCGGTATGCGGCCCAGTCGGTGGATCTTGTCTCCATGATGTGTGCAGCCCATCTCTACGTGCTCTGCCAGGCGCTGGATCTCCGGGCGCTGGACCAGGAGCTGTGGCAGACATGGCAGCCTCGGCTTCTGGCCGTGTATACGGAGATTCTTGGTACTTCCGCCAATTTCGACGCGATCTGGCAGGGGATTCTCCTCTCGTGGCATGCCCACACCACGCTGGACATCGAACCACGGTGTCAGGCCGTTGCAGCGGATTCCGTCCACCAGATGATGGATGACCTCATGGATGAACACTCGGGGAATGACGTGCGAACAGTCTCCAGATGGAAGACTGCAGTGGCAAAGACCCTGATCGAGACAAACAAGACAGTGCGCCATCGATTCAGCCGCGAACAGTCGACGGCATCATATCTCGCCCATGCAACAGGCAAGATGTACGGCTGGGTGCGGCACACCCTGCAAGTGCCTCTCCATCACGGGCTGGTCGACCATCCAGGCATCGATCCTGAGGATCGAACCAAACGGACCATCGGGTCCAACGTGACGAAGATCTACTCTGCCATTCGCAATGGGGAACTGGTGGATATTCTCGCGACTTGATTACTTCTAGTCTAGTGAATGCATTCATACGTTACTCACACACCCCTACAATAATGTGTTCCAGTACTACGTCTCTGGATTGATGACTTCATTGTACGACGCAGACTGGCATGTTGTCAGCCACCGTCTCAATAGAGTAAGTTGAAATCGCTCGGAGAAGTCTTCCGAGACACGGGGCCAATCGGCTGTTCTGCTTTCTGACGTATGCAAGATAAGGTTTGAATAAGCTTTGATACAGCCTCATCCGTAGCCTCATCCGTAGCCTCATCCGTAGCCTCGTCCGTTTGCGGCGTCTGGCTGTTTGCTGTTTGCTGTTTGCTGTTTGCTGTTTGCTGTTTGCTGTTTGCCGTCATATTATATGCTTCTATCAATTGCATGTCGAATCAATCAACTGTGATCATGGAGCAGAATCGGTTCTACAAGCCCGAGGAGGCGATCTTTGTAAGTCAATACACCAACTGAATGTACTCGTTAACAATATCCAGCACAACGATGGACGCGAGGAAGCACTGCTCGACTTCGTCCAGTCGCACACCGACTACCGCCAGATGCACGGCAGCCCGCAGCGCATTCTGGACGCGATTGACGAGTACGGGCGCACGAAAGCGTTCCTGATGAACGTGGGCAAGGAAAAGGGCCGGATCGTGGCCGAGGAGCTGATTCCTGCCCTGGAGCCGGACCTGATGGTCGAGCTGGGCGGGTACGTGGGATACTCTGCTCTGCTGTTCGGGAGTGCCTGCAAGCGCCTCGGCACGCGCAAGTATCTCAGTCTCGAGGCCAGCCCCAAGTTCGCCCAGGTGTCGGCCCAACTCATCGATCTGGCCGGTCTGGATGACACGGTGGAGATCCAGGTTGGGCCATGTCGGGACTCCCTCCGCCAGCTGCGCCAGGATTACCCTCACGGTGTGGTGGATGTGATCTTCATCGACCACGCCAAGCGGGAGTATGTCAATGACCTCAAGCTGTGTGAGGAATTAGGGCTCGTCGGCCTTGGAACGACCATCATCGCCGACAATGTCATCTCCCCGGGGGTTCCGGATTATCTACAGTATGTCGCCATGTCGACCAGCGAGAAGCTTCAGGCAATCCAGCAGCAGATGGATCCGAATAAAGACATTTCTCTGGGTAATCCATATCTGGTCTATCAGAATACCCGGATTGACAGCTTTGAGCCCACTGGAGAGCCAGTAAGTACTTGACATTGTTCTTGTATATGTGTTAATTCTATCTAGGACAGTCTCCAGGTCTCCCGGTGCATTGAAAACAGGGTATTATCAAAGTAGCATCATAGAGAGTTAAGATACGAGTTACCAAACTTAATAAACATGCTTTTAATAAACATGCTTTTAATAAACATGCTTATGATGTACTCTATTATCCTAATATATAGTGATATACTTTCATAATTATACTTTAACCCATGCAACATATGATGTTTGTTCCATTAAGATGCATAGACTGGACTCATTAAGCCTCCCATCCTGTCTCTCTTACTCTTGCACTTTTCCCCCTCTATTCTGTTCTCCAACTACAGCTGTGCTTATCCTACAATGCCCAAATACGTGTTGACCGGCGTGGGTGGTAATATCGGGGGCATTGCGGCCTCGTATGCCCTGGAAATCGCCCAGAAAGACACCGTCCTCTCCTTCACCTCCTCCGATCTCGACAAGATCCCAGCCCACACGCTCGAGGAGTGGAAGACCAAGGGCGTGACGGTCTCTGCCGCCAGCTACGATGACATCGACAGTCTGATCCGCGTATTCCACGGCGCTGACGCCGTCGCGTTCATTTCCACCTGGGCATTTGGCCGCCGTCCTCAACAGGCGCAGAATGTCATCGACGCCGCCAAAGCCTGCGGTGTGCGGCGCATCTGCTATACCTCGTTTGTGGGCGCCGATGATCCCGCCCCAGTGCATGCGATGCCTTTCCTACCCCGAGACCATAAGCAGACGGAAGCCCTCATCCGTGCCTCGGGCCTGGAATACAACATCCAGCGCAACTGTCTCTATCTAGATAACATCCCGACACTCTTTGCTCCGTCGTGGAACTTCTGCGGCGGCCGCTGGCTCTCCAACTCGCATCATGTCCCTGGCGCGTATGTCGCTCGGGAAGACTGTGGTCGAGTGCTCGCTGCCCTTCTTCTGGGCCGCGGTGAGCCGAACAAAGTATATCAAGTTACAGGCCCTGAGGCTGTGACAGACGAGCAGATTCTGCATTCGATCTGTGAAAATCTCGCTGGAGACGACAAGATCCAGTTTGTCGATCTGCCTGATGAAGAGCTAAAAGACTATTGGGTTCGACGGGGGCTGCCCACTGATGTCGGAGAAGTCTCGAAGCTGCCCATGAAGCTCTGCGTGGATGATCTCCTGTGCTGTGGCGAGATGGTGGCCAAGGGATACATGGCCAAGACTAGTAATGCGGTCGAGATACTCACAGGCAGGAAGCCTCTCTCGGTGCAGGATGTTTTGAACAAGTATCAAGGACTACTGCGTGAAGTACTCTAGATTATTTGACTGCCTATTATACTGTCCTACTTGTGAATGGTATCATTGATTAAAATGAGGATAATATATACTATTATCCATGCAGTTCACTCTTCCTGGGAAGAGTGGCAAAGCCGAGCTCATTCCATTTGTCTCCCAATAAAGCATCAAGATCCCCTTGTATAGCTTCAAGCGCAGCTTTCAATTTATACCGCTGTTCCTCCTCCTTGATACTGATCTTCCAGGAACGTTCAGTGGTAGTGATATAAATATAGTCTCTGTCTTTCGAACAGAGTAACCCTTCAAGAGGTTGGAAAAAAAAGGCTCTGAATAACCCGACCCAAAAGTGCGAATTCCACCGTGGTACTTGTTTTTCCAAATCCGCGTGCTTCATCAATATTCTTGCGGCATTATAATTGACTTTGAATTTCCCTGAGCTGAGCAAAGCTACTGCTGAGTCCAAAATCTTGGAAGGCAGACTCGTCTGTTGGCATAGAAGGTCGGATGCTGGATCTCCATTCCAAAGACTATCATCCCCTACAAGAACGATTAGAGCCTCTAAAACGTTCTCGGGTAATTCGGTGTGAGTGTGAAGAGCTGGGATTATCCATGATTTCAGGGTTTGATCGCCTTCCCCCGCAATTCGACTGCACAGACTCGTCATAATATCATGGGGCAGGGCTTTTTGGTTTTGGAGAATTCCGAGGATATTGACTTTGATATTTTGACTCAACTGGTCGAACTGACCAAACAAAGTCCTCAAGACATCGACAGGCAGGGATTTAGACTGCATCAAAGCGCGACACGCATCTCTTTGAAGATCTTGGGGTGCATCAGGCTCTATCAGGGATACGCAGTGCCGAAAGATCTCTTCTGGTGGTGGGAGCTCATATTGAAACAATTTATATGTTGCGGCAATAGCAAAACGATCTGGGGATTTTAATATTTTGAATCTGGCCAAGCATTCCTGCGGGGAGACAAGACCATGTTTATGCAGAATATCGAATCCTTTCTGCCAGGCGTCATGGCTATCTCCAGGTACACGCCATACCTGTTCCAAGGTGCTTTCAGGTAAAGTATTCTGGTGTTCTAGAACGCTACCTGCCATGTAAACGATATAGTCACTTGCCGATGTCTCAAACTGTGATGCCACTTTCTTGATGATGTCCTGAGGTAAATTGCAATGTTCCTGGAGAACCCAAAGGCAAGCGCCCTGAATTTCTTCATCTTGATCATCAAGGAGGTCGACGATGTGATTGAAAACAGTCTGAGAAAGTAAGAACTGCCTCTTCAATGCATGGACGGCATTTTCACGAATCTTCCCATTTTTGTCTTGCAGAAGCGAGAGTAGATCATCAATAATAGATTCAGGGAGATTGGCTTGGCTTGCAACGACAGAAGATGCATCGTCGCCATGTTCGCCGTTAAATACAGATACCACCTCACGAAGTATATTCTCCGGTAAGCTTGTTTGATTTCGCAGCTTGATGAGGGCATTATAAGAGACATATCGAGATGAATGGCGTATGCAATCGATGGCAGATTGTTGGGAAAGGTTTGGATTCTGACAAATAACCCGGGCAGCCAGCCCTTTCAGCTTCTCCTCGTCGTCGAGATGGCTGGAGTTGAAGATATCCCGGACACAACGGAAAAGACCTGGGGATATATGAGAGCGATTACTAATCGCTCCTAGAGCAGCCTTTTTCTGGGCAGTTGATCCTTTCTGGATGAGGGTTGATAGGATATGCTCGGGGAATTCCATCTCTGAAGCTAACAGATTTCTGATAAAATATTGACTTTGAACAATCAAAAGTTGAGCGAGTTCGCTCTCAAGGATCTTGCTCAAATGCATCAAACGAGGAGAATCGTCCACTGGTAGAATCTCGGAGAAGCAATGCATAAGAAGCCGAGAATGCACTTGGCCAAACAAGTCCCTCGGTTCGTTGTTTATCGTCTCGAGGAATGAGACCAGGTAGTCTTTATCTTCTGAGTGCAGAATCCCAGTCACGAATCGCCACATGATATCGAAGCGGCCATTGTATTTCTCCCTGGCGAGGAAGTCTGTTGGTCGTATTGATATCAGTTTGCCTGATCTGTGATCTAGAGTCTCAAGATCTTGGCCATGAATCCACCGGTGGACGAAATATTGCGCGGCAAAGTATTCTTGGAAGGTGAGATGGAGGAAATAGTAGTCTTGATTATGGTGTCCCTCGGACGCGTCAGAGCTTCGTAAGAAGGAAGTTTTCCGCAGGTTGTCTTCTGAGGGTTTCCCAAAGTGATTGTCAATCGAATGGCGCGTCCGCACATTGAACTCGGTGATGTTGTGGTACATGCCGAAGAAGGCGATAAATTCAACCATCTCCAGATCCTCCCGCGCCTGGGCTTTTATGAGCTGTCGACTGCGAAAAAGCCTGGCCCTCTCCTCTGTCAAGAGGGTTTCGTTAACCCTAGTGTCTAGTCGGAGCAGATCCTTATTCCATAACTTGATTTCAATCGCCTGGTAAAGAGCTGTCATGGTGGTCAAGCTTTCGGTCTCCTCTGGTGATTGTTCTAATCCTTCTCCCCATGTAAAGCAGACGGCATCCAATTGAATGGGAATCTGAACAAGGCTCTTGATGATCCAATGACGGTTGATAAAGTCTTTGATCTGATCCCTTATCGTACCATTACTCACGACGTTATGAACGTAGGAAGTGATCTGATGATCATGGAACCCGATTGTCTCAATCTCAAGATGATATTTCTCCAGGCCAGCAGGAAATACGGCGTATGGTCGGGAGGTGATGATCACATTGCTCCGGTTCAATAGCGACTCAAAAGCTTCACTCACACTCCCTCCTGGCCTCTGGTCGTGGATAATTTCATCCAGGCCATCAAGCACGAACAGAGTCCGGGTGTGGTTCAAGTCTTGAAGCTCACGACACAAAGCATCGGCTTCTGGCGTGCCGTCGAAATACTCCTTCTTGAGGAACTGGTCGAGGGAATATTCCTCCCGGAGTTTACGCAGTGGAAGCCACAGGATGCGATCATAATCCGATGCCCAAAGCTGGTTTGTATAGAAATCGTGGGTGATCTTCTTGCACAGCGTCGTCTTTCCGACCCCAGCACGCCCGCGAATGAGTATGCGATTTGGTCGGCCATAGCTGCCACCAGGCAGCTTACGAGGTTTGAAGAGGTCGACTAAGAGGACCTCCTTCTTGTCTGCGCTAGGTGTCTCCTGCTTCATTCGTTGCAAGAGCGAGAGCGCGCCTTGACGATCCTGTTGGTCCTTGCCCATAGGCTTCTCAACAAGGGAAAGATTGATATAGCAGCTGTCTATAGGAATGGTTGCTCCCGAGAGACGTTTGATATCCAGCCGACTCTGACGGGTGTAGTACTGCCGAAGCTTGATATCGGCAAAGAACAACAAGGCGTCAGGACATTGTAGTTTAGCTGCTTGAAGCAGATTGCAGTCGTCCTTAAGACGAGTCTGTTTCTGGTATTCGTGAGGCAGCGCCTTCATCTGGAAATCATACTGCTTCTTGTCCGAGAGAAAACACAAGGGAAATTTGCGTTTCAGGGTGGGCAGATTCTTCTTCCAGTGAGGCTGTTTCATCGTGTCGGCGACAATGTGAATCCAGCAGGGGAGAAGGGCGTTGCTCTTTACCAGCATGGCTTGTAAGAAAGGCTGCTGCAAGGTCCAGTTGATAAAGCTCTGCACCTGGTCTCTGGCAGGTGAATCACTAGTGATCCATCGCCGTTCAAGCTGGCTGTACAGCCCACACCAGAACAGGCCGTCCTGCTGCCATTTGGATGGACAGACGAAGGCTTGCAATGCGGCAAGCGCCCCTGACTGGACAAAGGCATCAGAGATGCGCAGGGCATCATACCAACCCTTCCGCTCCGAGACGCCTCGCAGCAAAGCAATAAAGTCCTTGACACCTTCGCTCTCCCTCCACCGTTCGGTCCATTTGTCTGCAACATCGGCAAAGAAGGCGTACAGCTCCCGCAGATCGGGTACGGCTTTGAGAAGGGTCTCGAAGTCGAGGTTGAGAGCGGCCGTCGAGACCTTCGCCGCGGCGGAGATGGCCGTGCCCCCCTGCTGGCAGAACACTTGCCAAGGGCTATCGTTGTCCGGAATGCGATCTAAAGCCTGGAGGGCATACCGGGCTGCCAAAGCAGTGCGTGGTTCGTGGTGGCCTTTAAGGGCCTCGAGTCTGTTCTTGATCGGGGTTTGGACTGTCTGCTTGTCGATGCCAGACACTTTGATATCCACCATCGCATCGAGAACCGTTCCGATCGTGTGGAGGAGGCAGTACTGGGTTTCGAGCTCGTTGAAGCTGGTTGCATGGGTGAGGAAGCCGAGAAGGGTGTTCAATGGAGCCCCTAGCCCGGAGATGGCGTCCTTGCTCTGGCGAAGACAGGCAGCAAAGCACCGCAAAAGCTCCAGGTCTGGAGGCGACTGAGCTGCGCTGATTGCTTGATAGAAGGCAAGCAGTAGAGCATGATAGTCCTCTGGGGAGGTGACTTCGCATATCGTTGATGCCTCTTCCCAGTACGAAGGTCGCGGGTCATCCCTGAACAGCTTCACCATCTGTGTCACCAGCGCCTGCAGCGCTTGTTTCTCGCGCCCATCTGTCGTGTCTTTCTTCAGCTGTTCGACCAGCAAGTCCGTTCGCAGGTTCTCCGAAGTGTAGTTCATGTTTCCAGATGGTGTTTGGATGGAAAGTCGGGCATTTCGATTGCTGAGGGAGAGGTGACGGTGTAAGACAGCAGTGGAAGCGGGGGAATTTCAGCCTCGTCAGGCTGGATTCAGCCCTCAAACAATCCATGGCGGTCAATGGGGCAGACAAGAGTCGATTTGCCAACTGCAAGCGCCCTGGGCGGCGGCTGTGAACGTGAACTGTGAGACTGGCCAGTCATGATCAAACACGCATGGAGGGTTAACAGGGGTATATGAGGTATAGACAGCAGTGGCTAAGATGGCTGGTCTATACGAAGTAAGGATGTTTATAGAATCTGGGCCTAATGATTTTCTTTGGAAGTAGAAGATTAAAGACGAAAGACGAAAGACGAAAGATGGAGAGACAAAGATTAGAGATGAAAAAGGAAGGAGAGTTAATATACTGGGCTAACCAGAAAGAGGTATACAGCCTCAGGCAGTCACTTCAGCCTTGTGGAGGGAATCCTGATTTTACAGCTTATTGCTTTAAGTATCGATTATTCCGGAGCCAATTTCCCATAAATACGTCTCCGTGGCGCAATAGGTTAGCGCGTTCGACTGTTATGCAGTCTATCGAGAGGTTGGAAGTTCGAGCCTTCCCGGGGACGTTTTTTTATCTTTTGCATACAGAACATTATACATGGAAAAGAATATGTAGTAGTCTTTTTACATATGCAAAAAATATCGTCGTTTTATATAGAAAAGAAATACTATAGTATATGCTGCTGGTTTAGTGAATATATAGTGAGCTAATATATATAGCAGAAAGCAGGCAGGCTCACAAGGACTTAGACCTCAAAAGTATAAGACTAACTAAGACATCTTCTTCTTGACGCTGCGTCGCTCTACCGCCAGACTGCCGAGAACACTAAAAATCGCTAAACCAACAGGAATATACAACGTCTAGACAATAGCAGAGTTGTATCCAAGCAGCACCGTATAGATGGGCGAAGAAGAAGGCAAAGCTGCTGAACATGACCGAGTATGCGGCCGAATACCAGCCGATGTTCGCGACTGTGTGGAAGGAGTCGGTGATGGCCGGCACAGAGACTGCCACGATCGTCATGTCCAGGCCGACCAGCATCGTGCTCAGCATGGTGGCAGCCACAGACACCCACAGCTTGAGGCCAGTTGGATAGACGATGCTCTCATTTTCATGCGACTCTTCCAGCTGCTCCTGGGGCTTCCCAGGAATGGGTGGTATTTCTTCGGTGAGGAGTTCCATTTTAGAGGCGTCAGATAGAGAGAGTAGTCAATGAGAGAGATAAAGTGAATAGAAGATGGTGGTAACTGATGAAGTATTTAGCTATGCTTGTATTCTGCTGCCTGGTCAGGCTGGAATATTCCCTCCCTATACTGGCTAAAGTACCGGGTAAATACACTGCTGACTATCATAATATAAGAATGAGTGCAGCAAAGATGGTAGTAAATTTAGTTAGAAATTAAATAGCATAAATATAAGGAGATGTAAGGCTACTAGATATTAAATTCAATAAGATATTAGTAGTTCTTATAGTCTATCTTATAGTCTTTTATCTAAACTTTATCTACTCTATATTAACCTACCCTTCAATATAAAGGCCCTACAGTTAGTTATTCTATCAATGTTTTTACTTAAGTATATGATAATATAGTAGATCAGAATATTATTTCAGTATAAAGACAACATGAGGCAGTAACCTAAACCTGAGATACACCCTTGTCCTAAATAGACCAGAATACTCTCACTCTGCAATCTCAACTACCAACTTTGTACAACTCACCCCCTGGCGCAGGTTATCCAACCCGGCATTAATAGCCTCTAAACCCTTTCCCACAACGCTCGGCTCCGGACTAGGCTTGATGGTCCCCTTGGCCAGATTCTCCCTGAGCCACGTCCCAAGCCAGTATTGGAACTGCTCCAGCCTCTCCTCTTCCACCATCGAGGGCATAATGAATATTGTTTCCACCCCGTTCACATCTTCCGCTTCCGGAGGAATCACTGGCGCTGATGCAATCTTCGCCGTCTTTGTCTTCCCTTCTTCACCAAGGAATGTCTTAAGCACAGCCTGGCAAAGAGCCAGCTCGCCGGTAGCCAGAAAACAATGCTGGATGAGCAGCCCGTCCTCCCTGGCCGCCGAAACAATTGCATCTACGACCTGTGAGTCTTTGTAGTCGAACACACGGTCTGCACCCAGCGAAACCACATAACTCTTATTTGATGATCCGGCTGTGGCATATACGGCTGCAAAAGTAGAGTTGGGGTCGTCTCGTAGAAGCCGGGCTGTTTGTACACCCATGCTGCCGACGCTGGAGGAGGCACCCCAGATCAGAAGAGCCTCTCTTTTCTGTATATTCTTCTTCTCCTTTCCTCTCTTAGTGGCTTCTCCAATCCGGGAAATCCCCATGGCATCCCATGCACTCAGGGGTACTTGGACAGCGACAGGTAGAGTTGCTGCATGGTTCCAAGACATGCTCTTGTCCGGGAGAGGCACAGCATGCTGCCAGGGGACGAGACATCGCTCTTGAAATGCGCCGTAGTCTGGATTGAAGGATCTCCAGAATGAACCGGCGTAGGCCGCAGCACGGGTGATACCCGGTCGAAAGCAGGGAGATGTGTCATTGTCTGTATCCCCCGTGGGGACGTTGTCGCCGACCTCAAGGACCAATCCCGCCATGTCGAAGCCGATAACCGTGGGGTAGGTTGGTATGAAGAGTCCCTGGTCTCGCATGATGGCGTCTGCCGGATTGAGGGCTATGGATTTCACAGCGATGAGGAGCTCATCCGGTCCTGGCTTGGGGGTTGGGCGGGATTGGATCTCAAAGGGTTGGCCTTTGGCCGGGGAGACGGCGGCGAGGTGGGTGGCCATTGTTTCATACACAAGAAGTGGTGGGTGTTAATAGACTAGTATTGAAGATGAGGTATATGTGAACAGAGACTGGTATTTAAATCAATAAGGGCTTGTTATTTTAACTCTTGATATTGAGGAATAACATCCTTATATAGATCATTTTCAGGCACTTAATATACTACATAACAACTCAGCCAATCACAAGCCTCTACACCCGAAAAATAGCTAGCGTGGAAGACGTGTTCTAAAATAGGTTAGCGTATGACTGTGACTGCCAGAAAATCCCTCATAGACACTGCACAAAGCATTGGAAAAGCCAAGTATGGCCTCAAATTGTACAAAAACTCGTGAGAATAGGACTCTGCAGAGGTCGAGATTTGGCTGCCGGAATTGCAAGCTCAGAAAAGTCAAGGTAGGCTGGCTGGCTTTCCTAGACTGGGACTGGGGCTCACTAAATCAACTCCTTGGCCTCTTAGTGTGACGAAGGCAAACCGCAGTGCAAGAGATGTAGTTCGTTCGGCGTATTATGCAACTTTATGTCTAATATTGCTGACCTACAACCCATTGCCGCTGACAAGGGGAAGCCGTTAGTTGTGGGAAGAAAGATAGAGCTTCAACTCCCTGTTTCTAGTGCTGTCTGGACGTCTGACAGATCTACCTTCTATCAATTGAATACAAAATGTCAGGACTTCGTCACCCGGTATTTTGGACGGAGTCTCCTGACTCCAGATGACCCTAATATGAAACACGTCAATCGGAAGCTCCTAAGACTAGCCTTTGCAGTAAGTCTTATTATACTTGTCTAAGCTCAGCTAACATATCACTTACAGTACCCCTTTTTGATGCATGCTTCTCTAGCCGTGGCGCTTACATATGACCGCCACCTGAATAATTCTTTAGGATGTCGTCGCAGTCTGGAAGAGTGCTTTCACTGGTCTCAAAGCACGGCTCTTCTCAACAAACGGTTAGGGGAGACGATTGCAGAGAAGGATAAGGATCCAATCTGGGGCACTGCAGCTGCTCTGGCTATCCTGAGCTTCTCGTCCCCTGATGCATGCAACCCGGAAGAAGCATGGCCTCTAAAGTCCTCTGACCACTCCGATCTGGACTGGATACGGATGAGCAAGGCTAAAATGTCGCTGTGGCACATAATAAACCCGCTTCGACCGGCCAGTCTTTTCTGTGTGATGGCGGACACTTTTGCTGAGATGGATTCTCCCTTGCCAGAGAGGGGCATTGATGGTATGCCAAGTGCATTGGCCTCTGTGTGTCTCCTTGAGGACTCATCTACGGCGAAGGACAACCCGTATTTTCATGCTGCCCACGCTGTATCCCAGATCCTGCACCTCCCGGATAGCAAGGTTTCAACAGGCCAAACTCAAGTCTTCATGCGCAGTATCCATGGCCCCTTTGAAGACTTACTTCGGAAAAAGGACCCTGTAGCACTTTTGTTGCTGTATCTATGGTACCGGAAGACAAGTCGCAGTATATGGTGGATTGAACTTCGAGCCAGAGTGGAATGTCCTTCCATATGCTTGTACCTGCGGTTATATCACAAAGAGAACCTTGCAGTACATGCATTACTTAGAAGATGCTCTTTTGACATGTGGGATTAGTTAGGTTTTAATTGTCCCAAATTCTAGATTTTCAATATATAGTAGTAGGCTTCTGATAAATTCCTGTCAAACACCTTTCGTTTTTATTACTGATGAGAGTATATATAATATCTAATACTGTTAAATTTTAAAAAGCTATTTTCTTATTATTGCCATAAATAAGCATATGCTCACATGGTGAAAAGCATTACCTAATTACTTTATAAAGGAAGAGTATTTAGATTATGCCCAACTTTAGACACTGCCAGATCTTCAATAAAAATGGCCTCGCTGGGTGAGTTATAGCTCGTGTGGCTCCCTACCCCTGTTAATGTCAGCTCTTATGATATTAGATTATAGGTTTAGAGATGCTTTATCAAATGTGAACAGTAGTAACATTTACCACATATCCATATGGCCAGCTTTCAATGTGAGGATTATATACTTATCTACCTTGGTAGACTACTGTTATATTCTTCTTACTGGATGAGGGGTGTCAATATATAAGAGAGTGATACAGCGACACCCCTAGGAATTCTATATGACAATGCTGATCAAGTAATGCCAAGTGGCATACTAAAATTAAGATATTACTACCTATTTCTAGGAAGATGGGATTATGCCTATAAAAGAGGCTTTAAGTACATATAAAGCATTAGACTATTCTTTAACGCCAACAGATTTAATGGCACCTTCCCTTCTATAAAAAGCAACTTGCTATATAGCCCAGCTATTGAGTATTGAGGCACCTAAAAGAGCTATATAATCATATGTTAATTAATTCTAAATATGGATGCCTATGCTGTTACTATATAGAGCCCTATAACTACTATATTAATTCTTATTTTAAAGACTCTGTTCATTTCTCCGTCAATTACTATGTGAAGATTATGTTAGATGGTGTATTAATACTTTATAGAGTAGAAGAATGAAATAGTCAATTATATGATTTCTTTTTGCTTGAATTACTAGATTATATGGCAGAAATTGCCCCTGTTGAGTCTGTAGGGGTGTCGCTGTATCAACGCCTTCATGATGCAAACCATGTACAGTACTATATTCTATATTAAAGTATAGGAGTAGTAATGGGTAGCAGCAAACTAATGTATGGATTGGCTTAGAATATTGTCTGGCTATGCTCACATTCAGAGTCAGCACTATAAGCTGCCTATTTAAGGCTATGGTCATCTAGTCTGGGACCACGGCCGCTATCTCTAATTCCTTTGAAAGCTTAAAACTGCCTTGCAAGGAGAAACGGACTCTGAGGGGAAAGAAACAGCGCTAATGTTGGGGTCAAAAGCCCTCGCCCAGCCACGGGTGTTTGTATTGGCTGAAATATTGAGTGACGACACACGGGAGACATGTGATATAGAATAGTCAACATATACATCTAGCTATTGAGCTGATTATGGAAAACAGCTCCTCTTGAATATATGAAGAAGGGCTGCATTTTCTTCTTTACAGTATATATAAAAAATATCTCACCATATAGAGTAGGAAAAATGAGGCCAAATATATATGGAGTTCCCAGGGTCATGACTCGCAGGAAGTTTTATTGGTAGTGATTACTACATGGCCTGACAGGGTCTATTCACTATTACTTGATTGACTACAGATGCAGTACTTTTGCTAACGTCCAACTAGTTGATGCAACCCCCACTTATAAAGAAATCGCGTGGCCTGCTCTTTCGCCTTTCCCCATAGTCTATTTTCAACTAATCTCATTATGTCTTCTTCCAACCCCGTCGAGACCGTCCCTGAGGCCGACCCTGAAGCTGCTCTTGAACCCACTCCTGAGCCTGCTATTGCGCCTCTTGATGAGCCCGCAGATGTAATCACTTCCAACTCATCTCTTTTCACCTTCTTGGTGTCTAATTATACAGGATGCTAGTAGTGAAAATGACTCGCTGTCCTCTGATCACTCTGACTATTCCTCGCTCCGATCGAGTATTTTCAATTACGAGTGTGTTTTGTGATGTCTACTTTCACTTTTATGTATTAACCATCACCTACTATAATTAGATACGAAAATGGTCGCCGATACCAGAGCTACCGCAAGGGCGAATACTTGCTCGTGAGCTGCTTCCCCAAATCGTATATAAGCCTACCCTGATTATTCCAGCCCAACGACGAGGATGAACAAGACCGGATGGATCTTATGCATCATGTCTACGGCATGGCTCTAGGGGGAGATCTGCATACGGCCCCGATCAATAACCCTCAGCGAGTTCTTGATCTGGGGACAGGGACGGGCATCTGGGCCATAGATTTCGCAGAGTATCTCACCATTCGTCTGGACCCTCTATCCTATACTGTGCTAACCGATGACCAGTCAGTATCCCTCGGCGGAAGTGATTGGGAACGACCTGAGTCCCATCCAACCTGGCTGGTAAGCAACATATCTGTAGTTTTGAGAGGAAGAGGCCATTATCTCTTACCTACTCCTCTTAGGGTTCCTGTCAACTGTGTATTTGAAGTGGATGATTTTGGGGCCGAATGGCAATACCACCGTGCCTTCGACTACATCCACGGCCGTGAACTGGCTGGCTCAATCAAAGATATCGATCATCTCGCCAAACAGGCGTTCGACAACCTTCGTTCTGGCGGATACTTTGAGCTTCAATCCTTTCCCATTGAGGTCTTTACCGATGATGACTCTATGGAAGAAAGGGGCAAATATACAGCTCAACTGATTGAATTGATAAGTGAAGCAAGTGAAATGTATGACAAGCCAATGCAGAATGTGGACAAATGGGGCGAGGCGTTGGAATCCGCTGGTTTCACACAAGTCACAACCACAATGATCAAGGTCCCAATAAGTCCATGGCCGACTGATCCCAAGCAGAAGGAAATCGGCCGCTTTATGCAGTGCCAATACAGCCAGGCCCTGGGCTCTTATCTCCCTGGGATCCTCACTACCGTGCTGGGATGGTCGCCCGCCGAGACTGAAGTGATGGCGGCAAAGGTGCGCCAGGAGCTGACGGATCTTGAGTTTCACCAATACTCCAAGTTGTATCTCATCTACGGCAAGAAGCCATAGTTATCATCAAATTATACCCAATACACTTCCCTTTGCCGGTAAGCTTCCTCTGGCTATCCTTATTCAGAGTCCGTGGCTCCGTATTTTCTCATCTTGACCCAACAGCCATCGCCACTCGAGACAACCAATGTGAGCACCTGCCTTTCCTCGCCCAGGGGCAACTTGAACGACCTTTCTGTCATGTCAATGGTTTCAAACACCTGTAGCAGCCTCACGATGGTAAACCCAGCTTCCAACAGAGCGAAATCCTGCCCTAAACACACCCTCGGTCCCCCGTTGAAGGGCAAATACCCCCATCCCACATTCTTCAGGGCGTCGTTTTCCCAGCGCTCGGGGCGGAAGTGATCAGCATCGGGCCCGTAGATGTCTTTGCGACGGTGCATTGCATAGACACAGTATCCCACTGCTTCACCCTTTCGGACCAGAATAGGAGCTGTCCCAGTGGGACCACCACCAACGGGAAGAGTTGTTGTCTTTTCCGCCGCTCTGGAGTTGACTGGCACAGATGGGTATAAGCGAAGGACTGTTGTTCGGAATTAGTATCTTAACAATTGAAAGCCAAGACCGTTTCCCAGAATACCTTCTTTGATAACGAGCGAGAGATATGGCAGTGTTTTTATTCGACTGATTGTGGGTATCGAGGCTTTTGAGCCAACGCCAACTGTATCCCTAATCTCGCACTGGAGTTTGAAGAGAACTTGGGGGTGCTGCACCAGCAGACGACTTGATATCGACACCATCAGTGTCTTTGACACAAAATGCCAGGTGGCTTCACTTACAGAGTCCATGTAAGGCAACACGCCGTTGTATCTCTTCCAGCTAACAAGAGATTCACACATTGATCCCTCAGAACCTTTGGATCGTTGGTCTCTTTGACGAGTGCATCGATGAAGACGTAGGGCTCTGTCCCTTTGGAGACTCCAGTGTCCGGCGTCCCTGCACAGTCTAGAGCCTTCTTGACTGCATTGTCGACAAAATCATGGCATATTTGACATGCGTTTCGGAACCTTTTCCCTCCTATAAGCCAGTAGAGGTCACCCAGCCGACCTCGCTGGGCAAGATAGTCCTGGCCGAGATTAAAGGCCTGTGCAAACTCGAAATCGCGGTCCGTTATTCCTTCCGACTTGAGAGACGCCAGATGCCGTCCGAATAATAGAAAGAGGGTGGTTTCGAAGGTGAGGCGGAAGAATAGGGGCTGCAGGTCCACCACACCGTCCTCTGGAACGCAGGAGATGAGATTGTCCACTGCCTCTCTCACCTGCTCAAAGTTGTTGAACCGGTTGGTCATGAATTGCGGCCGCAGGAGCTCTCGTGAGTGCCGCCACTGTTTGCCGTCTTGAGTGAAGATACCACTGCCCATCAAAGGCTCGAAGGTTGGGGGTCGCAGTCCCAGTCCGAATTCTTGAATTTGCCCAGTCAAGAGTCAGTAACCGTTTATATTGGATTGGATCCGGAGCACTGACCGGTGAATTGTGTGGATAAAATGGCTTCGATGTTTCTGGGCTCAATCGTGTCGATGCCACGAGCGAAAAGCAGCTTCTGCTCGAAGGTGTGTCCCGACTCAGCCACAACATCAAGAAAGAACTGCAGGATTCGCTGCTTGCGCTCTTGGCGAAAGGCCTTTAAAAGCAAATCGAGTCCCAGCGGCCATTTTGAATTCCATCTTCTCGGTGGCTGGCAGCCTTTTGCAGCAGCGAACTTTCTATCGATCTGCCGGCCAAGTCAGAAGATAGATTCGCTGTAGGTAGAGACCCAACCTTCCTACCCTTGATTCATAGAAGTGAATAAAGATCTTGTATATGAAGACAGCAATGAAAGATCCCACAAGAAGACTCCAAGTTGGGGGTAGCGAGGACACCATATTGACCGTGTACGATCTGAACAGAGCGTGGTTGTCTCTTCCTGCTTGGCGGCTGAAATATAGCAAACTAGAGAAAAATAGCTAGCTCGATGGCTCACAAGAGGCAAACAAAAGAAGCTTGTAGAGTGTCTGCCGGGCTCCGAGCCAGCCCGTGGCACGATACGAAGCACAACATCGGATTGCGTGGCAATCGTCGATGTCTCCGGCATGATAGGGTAAAAGGGACAGGCCGAGTGGAAGATAAGGCTGGGCTGTTTGCTTGTGTCACGACACAGGCGAAATACGGACTGGATGTGCCATTACCCCTGCTAATCCAAGGGTCAAGGCGTGGAGGCAGCCATAGAGAGGCCCTCCCGGAGTTATTACCCCTCATGCTGGCGTCTGGGAATAATCGCAATGCATCAGGCTGAGAATTGGCGTGCTGCAATTGATCACAAGATAAGGGGGATAATGGCCTTACAGTTTCAGCCTAGAGATGTTTTCTTAACAGAATAAGCATCAGCATCAGCATCAGCATCCTTAATTTCATGATCTTCACCATCTCCTGCTTTCTTTCAGGAACATGGATGGTTTGTCAATCGCCACGGGCGCCCTTTCTCTTGCGGATGTGTGTTGGCGCGTCGCCAAATTTCTGCGTGACATACCAGCCGCAATCCATGGCATCCAGAAAGAGATCGACGCATTGATCGTCGAGGTGGAATCCATGGAATCGGTTGCCAAGTCAGTCAATGAATATCTTTGTGATGAACCAGCCGCCGCAGGGCCGAGCGCAGCCAATATGGAAAACCTCCGCAAGAACTGCAGAAAAAGCCTTGAGACGTGTGAGAAGATCGTGAAGGATCTCGATTCTCTCGTCCAGAAGATCCGTGGTAGCCCCAAATCCAGGGTCAGCCCCCTGGATGCGCTGAGTAAAGAGTCTCGCAGACGTAAACATGCGGCAGACTTGCAGAAACTACGTGGCAGGCTCTCTCTTGAAAAGCAGAATCTTCATATCCTGCTCACTGGAATCAATCTGTTGGTAAGCCTGTCCTCACTCGTTTCAAAGGGTTGACCACTTTCTAGGTACAACCATCGCGCGCCAGGGGCCGCGTTCGATCATGTATCAAGTGGCCTGCATTCACAAATTGATGAATTCAAGCGCCGTATCGAGACCCTGGAGCGTCAGCTTCAATCCAGCCATGAGGTCCATCGGGACAGAGATGAGGATAACGCGACAATGGCTGATATCAGCCAATTCCAGAGTTCCGTCAAATTCGTTGCTGCTGCCATGCGTGCCGCAACGCCAGACAAGTCCTTTGACACTCCTCAGCCCGTCAAGAGCGTCTATACAGGTCGGGCCTCGTATATGGAGAGACTGAAGGATATCCTACTCCCATCCAACTCCGATCAAGCGGTACAGAAACAACAGCGCTTTGTCATCTACGGCATGGGCGGATCAGGAAAGACACAGTTTTGTTGTAAATTTGCAGAGGCCAATCGAAAAAGGTAGGGTATCCCGGTCAAGATCTGCAAGGAAAGCAAGCCAGCCTGCTAACCTTGAGCAAACCGAAAGCTTCTGGGGTGTTTTCTGCATTGATGCGAGTTCCCACGAACGAATCAAACAGAGCTATGCTAAGATCGCGAATTTTGGAAAGGTGGAACCAAACCACATTGCAGTGATGCACTGGCTCTCCAACTGGGAAAGAAGATGGCTGTTGCTAATCGACAACGCCGACGACGCGGAGATGGAACTGGATCATTACTTCCCCAAAGGCGACAGAGGCAACATCATCATCACGACACGAAATCCTGGTCTCAGGGGACATGGCAATGTTGGGCCGAAGTATTTCGAGTTCAAAGGCATGGAAGTTGGTGAAGCCAGTGATCTTCTGTTGAAAGTAGTGGAGATGAAGAAGCCCTGGAGTGCTGATGTTCTATCTTGGGCCACTCAAATCACGGAGAAGCTTGGTTTCCTTGCACTTGCCATCACAGTAGCTGGCGTGGCGATCAGAGACGGGATATATTCTCTCAGCACCTATTTGCCATCATTCAACCGGTATTGGGAGCAGATTCGACGGTCTCCCAACCCGCACCCGGACACCGAGTATAGGAAGATGTTTGCCACATTCGAAATGTCTTACCGGAAGATCGAAGAGGAGAGCAGCGTGGCTTCCAAGGATGCAATTCGAATCTTCCAAATGTTTGCGTTTTTCCATTTCAACAACATCCCGTTTGACATTTTGCAAAAGGCAATCGTCAATGGTGGGATTGAGAAACGCGCAGAGGAAAACGCAGATCAAGAGGCCCTGCGAGGGCCGTTGACTTGGTATCAGTGGTACAATTATATCCGCTTTTATGCACTCGATTTCATCGCCGCCACCGATCCCAGTCCTCCCAGCTTGCCGCCCTTTATACAGGAAGACGGGGAGTCAGGAATATTGAATGAGAGGCGAGTACGCTATGCGCTCAGTAGACTCACTCAAATGTCGCTCATCATGAAGAACCCAGAGAACGACAGCTTCTCGATGCACCCGCTCATACACCTTTGGGCGCGCGAGAGGCCTGGAATGAGCACCTCAAATCAGGCGCTGTGGTCAAACATTGCAGCCATGACACTCGCCCAATCTATTCTTCTCCCACCTCTTGGGAATAGTGAGGAGGAAGAGCTCTTTCGAAGGGACATTCTCCCTCATATCGACCATGTACGAACCTGCCAAGAAGCCATTGCGCGCACGATAAGACAGAACAGGAAGGATTTCTGGTCCCGGTTGGTGCAGTGGCTTGAGATTGAACCCAGTCTTGGCCGATCCCAGGTGATAATATACGCCAAGTTCAGCCGTGTCTTTGCTCAAACCGGTCGCTGGAAGGACGCCGCGGAGCTTCAGCAGTCTGTCAAAGAATACACCGATAGATTCCTGGGGCTGGGACATCCAGCCACCCGCCGTATCACGCTGGCGTTGGCATTCACCTACTGGAACCAGGGGAAGAGCGATCTAGCAGAGGATCTGCAAAAGGAAGTCCTACAAGCATGCAACTCTTTAGGGCCCGATAGCCATGAGACCCTGATGACCAAGGATGTTCTGGGCCAGACAAGATGGCAGCAGGGACGATACAGCGAGGCCCGAGAGTTTCAGCAAGACGCCGTTGACGGCCTGCTCAGATTGCACGGTCCGAAGCATGAGGACACGCTCAGTGCGATGAGAAGTCTCGGCCGAACAATGGCCAAGTTCTACGAAGACGAAGACTTGAAGGAAGCACAGCGACTGCTCCGGATAGCCTTTGATGGAATGAGTGAAATCCTAGGCCCGAAACATTTGAAGACGCTCGACGCCAGAGAAGATTTGGCAATGCTGGATCTGCTACAGGAACAAAACCTGTCCGTGGCGGCGGAGACGATGCAGCAAGTCCTTGATTGTCGCAAGGACAAACTGGGCAAGGAACATCCCTATGTGCTTCTCGCGATGGCGAACCTGGCAAGGGTTAAAACCGCCCTTGGTGAGCACAGTGAAGCCGAAACCCTTGTCCGCACAGGGCTGGAAATTGCAGACCGCAACCTGGGCGAAAACCACATCGGGACCTTGATGGGCAGGACGGTGCTTGGGATCATTCTTACCAATGAATCGAGGTTTGGCGAGGCAGAGGCTACGCTTCTCCAAGTCATGGAGAAGCAGCGATTTCTCACATCCTCCCGGGGTGACTTTCATCCTGACCGACTTGGCACGATGATTGAGCTGTGCCGGTGCTATAAATTGCAAAGGAAATATGATGAAAGCATTTGTCTGTGTGATGAGATCATCCAGGGGCTGCAACAGATCAGTTTGAAGCAGCATCCCCTTGAAAGAAAGACAGAGGCAGAAAAACAAGACCTTATTGAGAGAAAGCGTGTTGCAGAAGGGATAGAGGCCTAGAATAGTATAATAGACCATTTAGAGATCTCCTAATCATGGACGTTTAATATCTCGGGACTGATTCTCTTCCAAGATTTTCCACAATAATAACTATATATGTCATTATGACTCGCCTCTGACTTTCGTATAATATTACGTTGTTATGTCTCTACTAACCATCACCACCAAAAACACCATGGCCAGTCACTTTGGGGTGTCTGAGACCACCAGTGAATACCCCTACCAGGGGATGGAGTCCTTGATATATATCCTCGAGTCGAAAATGGAGCCGCGCAAGGATGACATGGCAGGAACAAGCACATCTTTCGTGATCTTCTCAGGGGTGGATGAGCAGACCTTTAAGCAATACTTCTCCAAGGCTCTCACTCGCCTTCCTCATCATTCGTTACAGTGCTATCTCCATACCGATAAACTTCTGCTGCTCCAAATGATCACTGCCGCTCATGAAACCGCACACACCTGGCTCCACAGCCAGACTTTCACCATGTTCGAGGAAATGGGCGTCACTCAACAGATTAGGCTTCTCAGTCGCGCCTCTGTTCAGTCAGGAAACCGCACAAAGGAGCCAGACCAGAGCTACGTGCCAAAAGTCCTCCCTGCTGGCCGGGCTGACCACTGGCCCTCTGTCGTCATTGAGACAGGGTACTCGGAGTCGAAAACACACCTGGTCAACAGTGCCCAGTGGTGGGTAGAGGCATCGGACGGAGATGTTAAGTCTGCAATCACTATTTCTATAGAGAAGAGGTCTAGGACAATCACCTTAACTCACTGGCAGCCCATTAGCCGGCCAACCCGAGCAAAACCAGACCGGGTAGTCGCAGAGCCCTGGGAGACAGTCATTTCGCAGAAAGACAACCTGTCTCCAATCAACATCAGTAATGGGACTCTTTCCGTTCCATTTGCCAGCTTTTTGTTGCGAGCTGCCACACCAGATTCAGCTGAGAGAGACTTTGGATGGACCAGCGCACAACTGGAGCATCTGGCCAGCGAGGTATGGGAGAGATATCCAAAGATCTAGGATAACATGGCTCTCTGCATGGAATACGCCTGTCTAGCTTATTAACAATGTATTCCACGCTGTCCACTGTGCGGAGAACAATAAACTGTACATATATTTATAACAATACAGGATATTTATTACATAAAATACACTTACCAGATGTATATGATCTATCTTTAGGTAGCAATTGTTATAGATATAGATATAAAATAATATAGTGGTAAGTAATAATAGAGTGCTCTCTAAATGCTTAACAATTGATTAGTGAGTGTTTAATAACTAATTTTACTAGGTTTAATAAACTATCTTTATAAAATTAACCCTTAATATCTTCCTACAGATAATTAAGGCCCTTATTTAATTCTTTTTTATTATATTTACTTTAAATAAGGTATTTAATAGGTTTTATATAAATTAAACCTTAATTAATACCACTTAGGAGTAGAGGGTTAAATGGCATCTATTTTATATACTAAGACTAAAGAGGCTTATCTTAAGATATTAGACTTTATTATAGGTTTATTAAGTAGTTTTTAATTATTTAAGGAATATTTACTAATTAATTATCTAGAAAATAAACTAGCTAATTTTATTAAGACTTAGGCACGGCATAAAAAATAAAGAAATATTTATTTTAGTTTAAATAAAGCCTACTTTAATCTTCCTTCTAATATATTTAATTATATTTAAAAATATACTAATATAGTTAAATAAATATATTATAAATTAAATATATAAGAAAAGTAGCTAAGTATTCTAAAAGTAATTATAAAGTATTTAATAATTATTTATTATTTAATTAAAATTATATTAATTAAATATAGGGCTTATAATCTTAATTTATAAGATATATAATAATATTATATAAATTAAGATTATAATATTTAATATTAATATACCTTAATAATAACTATAGGGCATTTATATTATAATATATAAAGATAGGGTATATAAATAATTCCTAAATATTCCTTAAGTGATTATATATTAATTATTTAAATAAAGCTTAATAATTATAATTAAATAAGAAGCTTATAAATAAGGATAATAAAGATATTATAGCTTTATTAACTAGTTAGCCTTTAAGATAATAATAATTATAAAGATTAAGTTCTTCTAGTTATTAAGGAAGATTATAATCTACTTAAGGTTACTTAAAGTAAGTATATAATTATTTATAAAGTACTTTCTAAATACTTATATTAGTAGCTCTTCTCTTTAGTAAGTTATACTAATAAATGCTAGTTAAAATTCTTATAATAAAGCTATTAATACTATTTAAAAAGAAATTAAGAAGAAGGAGCTAGTAGCTTAATTACTTAAAAAATAATTAATAAATAAATAGTATAGATTAATAATAAAGGAAATAGATATTATAGATAATTAAGGCTAATTAATTTTTAAATATTTACTAAATGCCTCCTAACCTTGAAAATTTTTATTATTAATAATTATATATATTATTATTTATATATTATTATAAATATATATATTATAGAGTAATAATAAATAAAAAGTTAAAACTTTATAATTATTTACTAAGTGTTTATTAATTAATATAAAATTAATTTACTATAATAAAAAATTATTTATTAAGACTAAAAAATTTTAATTTCTTTTTCTTCTTCTTCTTCTCCTCCTCCTCCTCTTCTTCTTCCTCTTCTTTACTCTCCTCAGGCGCTAAGACTAAAAGATTAAAAAGATTAAAGTAGTTATATATTAAGCCATTATAACAGCATTCTAGAATTATTTAGTAATTAATTACTAGTTATTTAATAAATACTTATAACTAGGACTATACTACTTTTATTTATAGCTATTATAAGGAAATAAATTATCTATATTTTTCACTAACTGACATATTTTTATTATAGAGGGCTAATTATTTAATAAATATCTAATAAGTAATTAATAAGTATTTAGGACTTACTTTTCCTTCCTTTATTAAGGGGATAGAAGGGTTTTTATTTAAACTAGCAGCAGTAATCTAAATAATAAAGGGGAGATTTATAGATACTAAGCTAAAATAGATATAGGTATAGATAGGGGGTATAGGGGGTGCAGGGGGCGCAGAGGGCGCAGAGGGCATAAAAGAGGGAGTAGTAAAGAAAAGAGTAGTAGAGATAATAAGGGTAGTAAAGGCAGCAGTACTATCTAGAAATAAAGTATAATAAAACTCTAAATAATTAGAGATTAATTAAGAGATATTTATAAAATAGCTACTTACTAATAGTTTTATCTTTTTCTTTCTATAGGATCTAGCCCTAGGTAAAACCCCTAATATTTAGAGTATACCCTTTTATATAAAGATAAAGATTATTAGTGATTAAAAATACTTTTTAAATATCTATTAACTATTTAATAGTTAATAAGATATATATATATATAACTCTACTTATAATCTAGTACCTAGTAGTACACCTTACTATAATAAATAATTATCTCCCTATTTTACTAAGTAATTATTAGATAATTCTTAATTAATTTTTAATTACTTATCTTATTAAATAAGGGCCACTAGACTAAACTATCTAATCTATAGGTGAGGTATTACTAGTATATAGCCTATAAATAATTAGTAAATAATTAAGAATTAATAGCTAGCTATTATTAAGAACTTATATAATTAGAAAGGAATTTAGTACTTATAATCTAGAAAATAGTTAATTTTCAATTAATAAATAATTAAGAACTATAAGAATTAGGGGGGGGGTTTATAATGCGGGCGGTGTGGATGATTATAGGAGTAAAAAATAATTACCTTAATATATAGTATTTAAGAATTCCACAGTGCATGGACGGCGGCTAACAGTGACAGAAAAAATTTTTTCTGCCACTGTTGGCTGAGGTCCGTGCCCAGTTGACGCCACCTATATCCTCCTCTCGGATGAGACACGCAGTTGCCTGCGGATGAATCATCTTGCGCATATAGTCCACATCTTTTGTTTTAACACAGGCAAGAAAAGCCTTGACTAGATTCACTGGGCTTAAATTTTGAATAGATGACATCGAAAATGAGATGCAAAGTAGGACAGTGGAGAGTAGGAATCTACCTTTAAAAAGTAAAGACATGTTGTATAGAATATTTCGCGTCAGTCTGTTGATATTTAAAGGAAAATACTTACACTAGTTACACTAGTAATGCAGTCATCATAATTAATGGTAAACTACCACTTAATAAAGCACAACAAGAGCATGACCCATGCAACCTTTTTCACCTTTAAGATGAGGGGTAATGGTCTCCAATAACACTACTGCTATATATATAATATTTAGTAAGGGCAGCACCATTGAGCAAAATGCTTTGGAGGCTGACTGGCTTAATACATTATGCTATATATAATATTAGATTTTCTATACATTTGTCTAGGCTAACAGGGATCTGAGCACTAGAAAATATAGCCTCTAGGGGCTGCATATAGCCAGAAACATATAGTTAGCATGGCTGAGCTTTATAGGTAAATGAATAAAACCAGAATATAACTAGATCTATATACCTAAAGCTAATATCCACGCATTTACTGTAGCTATTAATATATTGTATTCATGTCAAATACGTCAGACTTTAAGAGATATAGAATCAATTAGAGGTGTGTTTAAAGCTGAAATAAATTAAGAAGCATGATATCTATATCTAATGCTACAAAAGCTCTTTTTATGCCCAAGACCTATCCTTTGCCAAGGGCCCTGAACCAAATAGTACATTGCCACTAGGCGTCCTAAGAGCTTGCCGTTTGATCGCAAATAAGGTATATATTAGAATAACTTCTAAACAACCTAATACATGTGCTAGTACCTTAATATTCCAGGGGATGACTGCAGTGAAGAGCTAAATAATCAATATAACAGATACCGGCCGTTGACACTGGCAGGTATTGATATCCTATCTACTATTTAGTATTAGGGCTGTACGGCTTGTTCAACAAGATAATCACCTCCATCTCTGCCCTTGTCGACCCTTTACCCGCATGCAAACAGGACCATCCCCACCGAAGCCACTGATTGCAAATGGGCACTAGGTGTTGGATAGAATGATAATTACCTGTGTGGAGATGACTAGAGGGTTGTATTGGCCCTGAGGCTAGGGATAAGCTCAGCGGAATGATCAATGATCAAGCTATCTAGGCAGTGTCCTCTAACAGGTTATTATCAAGCAGATTCTCTGTTTAAGCACTAACTGAGCTTGAACCATTCCTAGTGTTTAGCGCTAGGATTAATATAAGGCTAGAGGTGTCTATAAAGTCCCTTCTGATACAAATAGTATTATGTCCTTAGTTAAAAATAGATATTCTGTGAGTAAAGCATCTACCTATATTTATAATGGTCTTGTATTTGCGCATATCAGCCTTTTAAATGTCGGTGGCTTCCAGCGCAAACAAGGACTTGCCGAATTCTGTATGCAAAAATGATGCCATCGTCATGGCATTTCGTGGTGTATTAATTGCCCCTGCGCACCGAACATCTATGAGGGTTTCCAAACGAGGAAAGTAACGGTACAGAAAAGCCCAGATATTGGCGGACCGGAGCAACTGTCCTGAGTCAGTGAAGTAAAGAAGATAAAGTTAGGATATCTTGAGTTTGCTTTACTTTAATGGATTCCACCTTTCTATGGGAGCTCAGAATATGGAATGATATGGGTACACTGAGTGCGTATATCTAAAATCTGCTCTTGCTCTTCTGCAGGGAGCTTATTAGCCTTAGTCTCATCATATATGCCTGTAATAACACGCTGATTATTACCTTGTGAAAGGCAGGTTGCCTTCAGTTTCTGTTGGCCACTTCTTGGCTGGCCTTTTTGCCAAGCCTGTTTCATGAGAGGTTCTCCAGAGCTTGACAACGATACCTCGGACGCAGTAGGTGTTTTAGCTCCAGTAGCTTTCACTAGAAAAAGAAGTGTTCAGCATAGGTGGGTAATAATGAGATAATAAAACCAACTCCTTGGGCTAGGACCCGGATCCCCTCGTCATCACGTCCCAGCACATCTCGTATCAAGTTTTCTCGTCCTTCCCCCCGAGACCATCTAGGCATCCTAGGATGATTTTCATTGTGTAATCCTGCTCACTCTTCTTACTATATGACTAGGCTCGTGTTCCAATCGCTGCGATTCCTGCAGCAGCAAGCACGTCAAGCTCAGGGTCAATCGGGTCCCTTTGGTCTGTTTCAAGACGCGCCACTTTCGCCTCATGGGCAGCCTTGGCGGCTCCTCTGAGTGGCTGTTTCCATTGAGTCACTTATATGATATCATATAACATAAATAGACTGGTAAATAGTCTAGGGGAGCGCAAAGATGTGCTTTGGAAGGGTATAGGAGTGAGAGTGAGAAAGGTGAGAGAAGAGAGGGTAAAGAAAACAACCACTCTCCATACTAGATATAGATCTTTAGTAATCAACATGGCTATAATTAAGTAGAATGAATATATGGTGTATTTTATCTCTTAAATTCACTACCCTTAGATATGACATACTTCACTGCTAGATGTTTCTCTAAGGGATGTTTATACTAGCTAATTATCTTCCACAAACTATTTCAACCTTAGTCTAGTTAACATGCAACGGACTTCATCTTTTCAAGTACGATCCTTATTTCCTCGGCAGGTCCAGTTGACTATGGTAGTCTGGCATACAGAAGATATTTCCTTGGCTATGGCTACTGGCAATTTTAGTGGTGGTTCTATTATAGAGTATATACTTGATTAATATAATCTCAATCTCTACCTGCTCTCCTACTCCTTTCTTCTAGATTCTTCAAAGTTATTACCCTAATTCTATCAATATCTACTCTAATCCCTAGGTAAGCTGACTATTAGCCCCTACTATCAACCAATCAGTAAGCAAAGAGATAATCCGCCCCCATTCAGGATTCCGATGCCATTGGCCAGGTCGGTTGTGTTGTCAGAGTGTTATTATAACGATAAGCCCATCCTCCGGTCCGCTCGTCAGCCTCGATTGATTTCTTTCTCTCGCAGAGAGCGACAATGATCACTCTGGTGGCTATTGCAGGCCTGTACCTGCTTTATAAGCTTGCCTGTTTCCTCCGCTTCTACCTGATCGGCCGTCGCACCGGGTTCCCGCTGTACATCGTCCCAATCTTCTCGCAGAGCCCCGTGTGGAAGGTTCTCGGGCCCATCTACCAGCCTGTCTTTCGCAGACATCTGCCTGAATGGATCGCTAACCGGCTGGATGTCGTGACACACGGCTGGGACTTTCGCCTGAAAAATATACTACATGAACAGCTGGGGAGTGTGTTTGCAGTCGTCTCCCCGGATGAATGCACTCTATGGTGTGTAGTGATTGAATCATTGTTTCTATCATTGATTGATTCCAGTCAATAGGATCGCTGATCCGACCATCGCGTCTACGGTCCTCCAACGACGCCAGGACTTCGTCCAGCCGCAGGTGGTTGCCGATGTGCTCGGTTTCTTTGGAGACCATATTTTTGCGGTACATTTACTCACTACCATTGATCATGATACAATGAAAATGATCAGAATGCTAATACCTATATACAGGCCAATGGAGAAACCTGGCAGCGGCATAGGAAAATCATCGCCCCCCACCTCAATGAAACGGTGATGGAAACCGTCTGGAAGGAGACTCGCCAGCAGGCCGACGCCATGGTCCAGTACCTGACCGAGCATCCTGAGAGCGAGACTCTCAACGGACTGCGGAGCATCGCGATCAACGTTCTCGGCGAGACCGGGTACGGGCAGAACATGCCCTGGTCGCCTGATTTCGCGCAGAGGCTGGACTCCTCCACTGACCACGTATCGGGGCGGCTGGCTTACTTCCAGACGATTGCGATGGTCACGGACCGGTTCATTCAGGCGGCGCTGATCCCGGGGTGGATGAAGACATTGCCATTTATGCCGCGACAGTTGCAGGTGCTGGGAAGGCAGATGAAGCGAGTGCCAGGATACATCCAGGAGATTCTAGCCGAGAAGAAACAGAATGCAGACAAGACACGGCATAGCTTTCTCGACATGCTGGCCCAGTTTGTCGATGACAACAAGACCGAGAATCAGACGACGGAGAAAAAGCTCTTCCTCTCCCAAGACGAGATCAGCGGCAATCTCTGGATCTTCACAGGTGCGGGCTTCGACACAACCGCCAACACGATGGGATACGCTGTGCTCCTCCTGGCCGTGTATCCGGAATGGCAGGCTTGGATCCGAAGGGACTTGGAAGGCCTCAAGAACGAGGAATGGAAGTATAATGATGTTTTCCCCCACTGCCAGCGGATAATAGCTTTGATGGTAAGCTATACCATACACTAGATACCATATTCTATGAGAAACTAATGATCAGTTGGAAACCCTCCGGATCTACACGCCTGTCCCACACATCAGCCGTTGCGTGGTCTCGCGCCAAACCATCGTCTCCAGCACAGGCACGCACGTCCTGCTGCCATCGCTGAATGTCTTTGTCGCCGGCCAGAGCCTGCACAACGACCCTGCCATCTGGGGCGACGATGTCCGCCGGTTCAACCCTGCGCGGTGGATCAACAATGAAACAAACACACTCATCCCGCCGCCCAAGGGTGCGTTTCTGCCCTGGTCTGGCGGTCCGAGGGTGTGTCCTGGAATGAAGATGTCTCAGGTGGAATTCGTCGCTTCGATAGCCACCTTGTTCAAGACTAAACGATGTGAGCCGGTCAATGGGGGGACGACGCTACAGGAAAGACAGCGGATCTTACAGGCTGTTATGGAGGATTCGGCGCCCAAGTTGACGTTGCAGGTTAGGGATCCGACACAGGTTAAGCTGAGGTGGAGTGATTTGTGAATTAATAGAATATATTCAATATTAGG
The DNA here is from genome assembly GCF_001890105.1 of Penicilliopsis zonata CBS 506.65. NCBI lineage: Eukaryota > Fungi > Ascomycota > Eurotiomycetes > Eurotiales > Aspergillaceae > Penicilliopsis > Penicilliopsis zonata. The sequence goes on from NW_019208936.1 coordinate 100,467, forward strand.
GTTTAGGGTTGAATATTTAAAGTAGATTACAGAGTAGATCTACTTGTAGTTCTTATGACCTTACTTTATTCAGGCATCCTACAGGCATATTCTCAACTAATCAGTCTGAAGTCGTGCAGGATGGGATTATTCAACTAGTATGTGTCCACCTCTTCATAATAATATACTAATGCAATGATGAATAGTGATTGCGAACAAGGCAGTGTATATTCATTCCTTATCCGAGATAATGATAATAGCTAATCCAATAAGTGTACTATGTAGAGTGAAGGTGGAGATGGAGCTCTCTGTGGGTATAAGAGTGTTGGCTTGATGGTATCATATGCCCTGGCAAGTAGTCTATAGTAGTTGACTGGTGAATATAAAACCACACTGACTCTCAACCAACTAACCCGTCGAGTAGATTGGGGGCTTAGTATGGATTAAAAGATACTAGGAATATCTCACTTACTTAGGATAATAGAAACGAATGGCATTACTATGGATATTTCTATAATATAATTGAGGGCATGCTTGTTGTTCAGTATATATCGACCATCCTCTACTGTCTATCTATCTACAACTATTCGATTAGTGCAGCATACTTACTAAAAAAAGGATCACTCTTCAACCTGCCTAAACAAGTCTCCTCAACCCCTACCATCACCTCCATCCCGCCATCCGGCAGCGGGGGAAGCACGAGTTGAAGGCCATTGATACAGCCGACATGAGGCACACGCACCGCCTCGATCCTGCCCAGCATCTGCCCCCAGTGAGCAGTATACACGTCAAACGCAGCCCACGAGGACTGCACGCAGTTGAAGCCGGGCACGTCCAGAAACGCCGTGGGAACGAGTCGATCCACGTCTTCCAGCCGGTCGACCAGCGTGACCACGTCGTCTGTAAAGTGCTTGTCTGCGCGCAAGACCGCCTGGCGGATCTTGATGGCCAGATCGGCCAGGGAGAGCGACGCCAGCATGTCGCGAATGGGACACGACACGGCGATGTACTCGAGGAAGCAGCCGAGAGTGTCCCGATGGACGGGGGGATGGGTGCGACGGCGGCCGTCAATGGCGATGTTGAAGACTGAGACCGGGTTCTTGTCCTGCAGCGTTTCCAGCGGCGATTGCACCGCCATGACGGTGCGCCAGAGCAGAGCGGACACGGCATCGTTGGTAGACACCCAGGTCTGGTCCGAGGGTGTCGTCGCGTTGGCAGGAGACGCATCTGCCTTCAACATGGCCAGGGATTCGGGAGAGAGATAAAACACCTGGCCGCGGTGGTTGGGCGAAATCATCTTTGGCGGAGCTTCCGTCGGCGTGAAGGGCAACAGTGTGTATTCCGGATGGTCCTCAACTCGGCCATGATTCCTCCCCGACGGTCTGGTCACTTGCTTTCGGTCTGTCCAGATGGCGTCAGGAAGTTGGATCGGATCAGGGATATCTTCCCCCTGGGCAAGCCGGCATCCCTCCGCCCAGACATTCAACCAGGTATTGAAGGAGACACTGTCGCCTGCCATGTGGAGAATACACCAGGTCAGGATGAGGCCTCCAGGGATGAAATTGGCCTGCACAAGAGAGATAGGCAGCTGTTGTTCGCCAGCAGACGGCCACACGGCGCGACAGCACAGAGTGTCGGCATCCAGGGCAGCGACGGGGAACGACCTGGCCTTCAATTCAGAGTACGGGTAGAAGGAGTCGCGCAGATCCTTGACTGTGATGACGGTGTTCTCATCGTGTCTCTCAAACTTCATCACTCCTTTCTGGCCGCATTCTGTATCGGGGACAGCTCCACAGCCCACGACGGGGAGGCGGGCGATCAGCACGTCATATCCCGCCTGGAGAACGCGGGCAACATCATCGGGGTTGTAATTCTCTCCTGCCAGCTGGAAGGGAAAGACATAACGAAGGTATCCTTTGGGGCCGATCCGCTCCAGGGCCGTGAGTTGGAGGAAATCTTGGGCGTCCATTTTGCTGTGGAGGGAAAAGTGATGTTGTATGGGAGGAGATCTCTATTAGTCTTATTATGTTATTAGACTATCCTTATAATATCCCTGTTGTTATCCTTGCAATTAACCATTTTAATATCCATGTTATCCTTGTTATCCTTGTCATCCTTGTTATCCTTATTATATCCCTGTTATACTCCGTATACTGCCAATATCCCTGTAGTATCCTTTTAATTCCTCACTATGTTCTTTACAATCCTTTGTTCCCGGCTCTCTTAGTCTGTTAGAGAGGGACGGCTTGCGCGAGTCATGCACCAGTCTATTGGCCGCATCCCTGCAGGATTACGCACACCCTTGAATCTCAGGAGAGCCAACAGTTCCTGCGAGTCAGTTAAAAAGAGTCAAGCCCAGCTTGTGAAGAATGAGTGCGGCAAGTCCAGGCGAGGAGGCATGGTAGATCCAGCTATCCGGGCCCTCTTTGGGCCTCCGCCATCCGACATCAACCTCGCGGCCAGCAATGTGTCGGTCAACAATGGCGCCGTCATTGCCATGGCCTGTGTTGCCGTCGTGGCGTTGATTCTGCGCTTCACAGCTCGAGTGCTCCTCCGGAACGCCCTGCTGGCGGATGATTGGGCCATCATTGCAGCGCTAGTACGTGTCGCCTGTTATCTAGTCTTGAAGATGTTGTGTATACTGACGGAGACTATCTATAGCTCTGCATCGGTGGTACGACAGGGCTGAGTGTGGCAGGGGGCACTGTGGGTGCTGGAAGGCATGTTTGGGCTGTGACGTTGGAGGAATTGGTGCATCTATACAAGGTAAAGAAATCAATATCCTGTCATCAATGACGATAACCCTAACCCTAACCCTGAAGCTTCTCTTTGCGTATACCTTCCTGTATGCCTCGGCCGGCACCTGTACCCGTCTGTCCATCCTGTTCTTCTATCGCCGCATCTTCTCCCCGCTGGAACTCTCCTTGCGCGTGGCTCTGATCTGCGGCGGATTCCTGACGCTCGGCTATCCGATCATTGTCTGGGTGACAATGAGCACTTCCTGCCGCCCGCTGAGTTTCTTCTGGACGCAATTCAGCGGGACCCAGGGCGAATGCATCGACATCAATACCTTCTTCCTGGCGGCGGGGATCCTGAACATGCTCAACGACTTTGTCCTTCTCGTCATCCCGTTCCCACGCATCGTCCGGCTGCACATGACCGTTCAGAAAAAGGTGGCCATCTGTGCCATTATGGCGGTGGGAATCTTGTGCGTTTCCCTCCGTTCTTCTTGTCCATCAAGTCATACTGACATTATATTCCAGCGTCTGTGTCGCGAGTATCGTGCGAATCCACTATCTCTCCGTCTTCATGCACGCCCTCGATGTGACCTGGCTGATGGGCCCCGTCTTCATCTGGTCTACCATCGAGCCCGCAGTGGCGATTGTCTGTGCCTGTCTGCCTCATCTCGCACCACTCGCCCAACTCGCCCATCGATCCATCCTCGGAAGCCTTCATTCGGAAACCCACACTGGACCGCCGAGTAGACAGAGTAGACAAAGGCCGCTGAAAAGGAATGCCGACGACGAGGTCGGCCTGACAACCTATCCGAATCGGTCTCGGAGCACACTCAGGAACACTCAGAGCCGTACAACATAGACTTTCTTCATGTTCACTGGCTGAATCATTCTAGAAGCTGGAGAAAAATTCATCACGAATCAAGCTATTGCTGTGGTAAGCGTAGATGCGACGGACCGCCGGATATCACTACAATGCTTATCTGTTGCTGATCGTCGCTCACGGAAAAAGTTAATATTAAATTCAAGGCCATTATTACTCCTCCCGTTTTCTGACTATAATCTGACATACTAATTTGGCCCTATTTTCCCTTCTAGCAGTCTTTTTAGGCTCAATTTTGGCTGTTATATCATTATGGCTAACCATTATTCTTCCTTCACTAGGTGTAATATATTAATTGTTTACTCTGAACTGGAACACTTTTGACCCCTATTCCAAAACTACATCAATCGCCCCTAAGAAGAACTTGTTTAGATGCCTCAGCGATAGTGTTGGCGTCTGGACAGGATCCGTATCCTGAATCCCCCCACTCCCCATGTCTTGGCTGTGGATGCGGGAACACTTGCCCCGTCTACAATATTCAATTGGTGGATTATATCCACATGTGGGACATGGTTGGTTTTATCCTGTATATCCGCCAAACCTAAATAGGGATTCCTCGTTTTTCCCCGGCTGCTAGTGCAGTTCTAGGCTTGGCATCTACCATAGTAGGTGGTGATTGGCCAGTGCTAAGCGCATGCTATCCACATGGTTCATATCAGGTTAGACAAAAGCAGTCTATGGGGAAGAAACTAATACTAATTCATATCAGTGCCTTTCCAGACTGAAACATCTGTTCAGAAAGTACTGGAGCTAAGATATTAATATGGCAGGTGTGTAGGAGGCCCAAGTAGTGCTCATGAATATAATAAATAGGTAGGTCTCTTAGTCTATAGACTATATGCACTTATGCAGCTAATCAAGCTGCGCGAGGCTATGGTTAATTTTATAGAATTAAGGAGATAGCACACCTCTTAACCATAAGATAATAAGGATTATTTGACAAAATCTTGGGGGGCCACTAGACCGCTGAGCCACTAAAAATGTCCAGACATTAATTAGGGCTTTATATGGTCATATATTCTGTGACAGATTAGTATGGTCACTTATCCTATGATAGTTTATATAATACCTACTCTATGATGAGTATATATACATTAGTTCATAGTCTAGGTCTTAATAAGGTGATTTATACTTTATAATTAGTTATACTTTACTATTATTTATGCTTCACTAAATTATCTATATGATGCCTTAGTAGCCTCTTATATATTTACTTGAACTTTTTATAAGCAGAGTGCTGTTAGCTCCTTACCCTATATTTATTCTATATACATAATGGGGAACCCCTAAAGGTACTCTGGTGAGGAAACTGGAACACTTAAACTCTGCTATTTAATGATTATAAGTCTGGGGCGTATAATATAATAGTGTGTGATATCAGATACGCCGTATCTGATATCACTATGTGATGACTGGGTCCTACCTTGCGGTTGACTGCTAACCGCGAGGAGGATAGTAAGGTAAAGAAGGCTATTAAATAAAAGGAAGGATCCCTTAGATCCTTTCTTAGATCCTTTAGATCCTTCCTTATATTCTTTAGCCTATAATAGGGGTTAAGGAGTGAGCTCCCTAACTAGTATATAGAGTATAGGAAGTAATAGATAGCTAAAGGGTAATTACTCCTATATTAAGTTTTATATTTAATAGTATATCTTATTAAAAGGATTTATCCTATATAAGTAGGAGGCTCCTTTATGCTATTAAAAAAAATAAAGAAGCCTAATAAATAAAAATAATAGTATAGAAGAAAATAATTATAACTAAGAGGAAGAGATATAAAAAAGAAAAGATAAAAAAAAAGAAAGATATTTACTTAAGATACTCTAAAGTTATTAAAATAATAGTTAAAAACCACTTAGGAAAAATGCCTAATAAGGACTAGAATATTAATACCTTAAATATTAAAGAAATTATATAGTCCCTATATGCCGCCACTAAGGGCCACCCCTTAATAATAGTTATATAGAAACTAGTATAATAACTGTAGGTCTAGAACACTAAAAACTAATAATAGTTAGTAAAAGCTAAGATATAAATAAGAGAGATATAAGCTTAAAATAAAATCTTATATTAATAGCTAGTAAATATTTTAACTACCCTAAAACTAGGGGGCACCTCTTTATATAAAGATAAAAATATATTTATTATAACTAATACTATAAGGAGGATAAATCTAACCTTATTAAGTAACCTTAATAAAAACTCTCTTAAGCTAAGGATATATTAAAAAATCTCTAAAATTAACTAGATCCTAAAATATAATAAAGAATATTATAATAAAGGGGCTTATAAATGGCTCTAAAGGGTTAAAGAATACTTTTAAGATAAGGAAGTCCTTTATTAGAAGTATATAATAGAGAAAGAGAAGATATTAGTAGTAAAAGGGAAATTAAATAAGAAAGCCCTTAAATATTAGTATTACTATTAAAGTATAATTAATAGTAAGATCTAGGCGCCTATTAAGACCTTAAAGGAATTTAAGAGGTGAATTTATAAAAACTATATAAAATATTTTAATAATAAGAAATAATAAGAGGCATTTAAGAACCTTTTATAAGAGAAATAAATAATCTAAGTATATATATATAAATTTATTAAGATCTTTTACTATATTAAATCACCTCTTCTAGTAAATATAGTTATTTATTAATTTATTACTAGAAGCTAAAAAAATCTATAAGAATAATAAGTATATAAGGCCCTTAAACTAATAACCTTTCTAAAAGTTATTATAAAGTTTATCCTATTTAAGAAAGACACTATAGTAGTATAATATATTAAAGGAATAAGTAGAGCTTATACTAATATAATAGATATTAATTAGCTAAAAGTACTTAATATACTTTTAAGTTATCTATAGTGATTTTTCTTAAACCCTATAAGGGGCTATAGCCCATATAGATCTAGTTACTTTAAGTATAAAAAAATAAGATATCTTATATAAGACTATTTTATATAGAAGTAATACCTAAAGTAAGAAGCTAAAGAATAATCTATAATAATTAATAAAAATAATATAGAGGTAATAAAGCCCCCTAAATTTAAGGCTCTTATAGTTATTAGAAGTATTAAAGAGCCCTTTAACTTAAGAAATAAAAGTAACCCCTAGATATAGAGAAATTAATAAGTTATATATATTAAGTCTTTATAAAAGCTGACACTAATATTATTAACCTCCTAAAATCACCTTAGAAAAGGATTTAAATAAGAAAGATAAGAGTATATATAGTTATAAGAGCCTATCTTAATATAATTAAGAATAAACTAATAATCTTTAATTTATAGCTTAAATATAAGAACCTAGAGAAGATAAATATAGAAAGCATAATTAATTTAGGGTTCTTAAAAACCTTTATAAGTAATTATATCTTAAGAAAATTTATAATTAAACTAGTTATATAAAGTAGTACTAGGTGACTCTATATTTTACTATTTAATAATAAAGTAGTAGTTATTTATTAATATTATAATATTTTTATATAAATAGAGACCTAAAAAGGGATTATTAGCCCTTAAATTATTAATAACCTTAAATATAATATTATCCTTAGAAGAGACTAGCTAAATTAGGAAGACTTAATAATAAAGTAACCTTAATTATAAATAATATTAAGAGACTAGAATAGTAATTATATATTATATTTAAAGGATATATAATAGGAAATCTTAGAGAGGCCTTAATTAAATATTATTAATACTAGAAGGGCCCTTTAGGATCTAAGGAAAATTAAGAGTTATAGAATTCTCTATATCTTTTAATAAATAGCCCTAAGTAATAAATAAGAACTATATAAGAATCTAAGGATTAAGGTAATCTTATAGAAATATAATATTTTTTAATAAGAACTTATAGACACCCTTCCCCCTAAATATAGGATAATATTGTGATATTCAAAAGCTAATTCCTCTAGAAATCTCTATTCTATTACTACCATGGGTTAGAGAGAAGATATCTATATACCTCCCTTTAGCTTATTAAAAGCTGAGCAACCTAATAGTGATAGAACTCTATAAAATTAATTAATCTCTAGTATAGAGTAAAAACTCTATATAACTACTCTACTAGGGTTAAAAGATCTTATATTATTAATAAGTAGATACCTTAGTATTCCACTAAGGTGATTCTACTTATAGCTATATAGGAGTTTATAATATTATTTACTTATAATATTATATTCTTTCTTATTTAACTAGAACTTTATTTATAAAGTCCTAATCCTCCCTTTAGGGCCTTATTAAGATAAATCTATTATTAATAGGTAACTTATAGATTTTATTTAATAAGGGCCTATAATTAGTAAATAAAGACTTATTCTTTAATTACTTTATTAATTATCTACTAATTAATAGAGGGTCACCTAGTCCTAGATAAGGGTGTAAAATATATTTATAATTATTATTATTAGGTGACCTTATAACCTCTTTATTTATAATAAAAGATATATTTTTTTATTTATTTATTAATAATTCCTCTTTTACTTCTCCTCTTATTATTATTACTTCTTATAACTATCTTATACTAATAGCTTTTAATAATAAATTTAAGAACTCTAAGTCCTCTATCTAGTATTCTTATTATAGGTCTAATTATTCTTATTAATTATTAAAGGCTAAATATTTAGTATCTCTTAAGACTCCTTTATCACCTACTAAGAAGTCTTTATCTTAACCTTTATTAGGCTCTTATTATTTAAAATAAGTTACTAATTATAATAGTCTAGCACCTATTACTTACTATAAATTTATTAATCTAGAGAGTAAGATATAGTTAATAATAATAAAAATTAAACTTCTCTTAGAGGCGCATATAACCTCCTTTAATAATTATAAGCTTATTTATTTATTCCTTATTATTTATATATATTAGGACTTCTTCTAGAGTAGCTAAATATTAGTCTTAAGCCATATATTAAAGCTCTCTACTACTATTATTTTTAAATAAGGACTTATAGTAGCTAACCCTTATTTAAAATATACTTATAATAATAGTCCCTAAACTACTTATATCACACCTTCTATTAAGGAGCTTAATAAAGATAAGTATTAGATTTATTATACTAAAGTATATATAAACTATCTCTTTTATAATAAAGATATTAATTATAACTTATATTTATTTCTTCTAGGTTTTTTTATTGCCAGTTGCTAATATATTATAAGTATTAATTATAATAGTAATAAAAAGTAAAGGAAGAAGGATAAGTATAAGAAATAATAAAAAAAAAAGAAGATTAAAAAAAAGAGAACTTTATTATTTACTACTTTTATTACTTTTATTACTCTTACTACTTTTACTACTAATCTAATATTAACTACTATACTTTTTATTATTCTTTTAGCTTTATTAAACTTATTATCTACTATTAATACTAATGCTACTTTAGCTAGCTTATAATTAAGTGCTCTTATTATCCTAATTATAGAGGGGGCTTAATTAACTTCTTATTAAACTATTCTAGATTCTACTCTCCTAAAAGTATCACTCTAGTATTTAACTATTTCCTATAAGGATATGGCGCATTATTTTAGGGAGTTTCTAGTTTATTATTTTAACTTTATAGGTTAAAAAGTTAAGGAGGCTATAAATACTTATTAAAAGAATTTAATTAATAATTTTTTTTAATTTATTAATTATAATAATACCCCCCCTATTATTTTATTCCCCTTATTAAATATTAATATTAATAATTTACTAAAGATTTATTAGGCTATTATTAATATATATTAGTGAGTAGCCACCTTTAAGGCTTATAAGGGTATATTAGTTACTACTACTGCCACTATAAAGGAAGAGAAAGAGAAGAATCTATAAAAAGAGTATCTTCTATATATAAAGAAATATTATTATAAGAAGTAATTAATATTTATATTCTAGAATATTATTATTAGCTCTTTATAGCTAGTCTCTTTTTTTTTAGTAAACTCTATAATAAATTTCTTCTTAGTATCTTTTAGTACTCTTTAAGGGGTGATCTCTTTATCCTTTATTTATATAATTAGGTATAGGCTTTTCTCTTTTTTATTTTTACCTTCTTACCTTATCTTATAATTATTTAGATAACTATTATAAATAGTTTATTAAAGTTAATGCTATTTTAGGTATTAGTATTCTATAGTCTAGGGTTAGTCTTTTAATTATTATTATTACTATAATTATCTTTAGATATATTATTATTAAATATTATTTTCTTAAGTGTCTCCTATTTAGAGGTGCTTCCTAAGGAGATTAATATCTTCCTCTATTAATCCCTTTATTATTAAATTATTATCTTTATTAGGGGGTTTTACTTCTTTTATTATATCTTTTATTAAGCTTTTTTAATTATATACTTTATAATAGTACTATTATTAGTATTCTTATTAACCTCTCTCTTCTTTATTCTTAAGTATTTTTTTAAGTATTTTATTATCTGTCGCCTCTTTGCTGCTTTCTATTCTTTCTTTATTATTATTAATAACTTCTTATAGAAGAGTAGTAGTGGTTTCTATTCCTCTAGGATTTTCCTTATCTTAATTAGGTACTATAATATAATATCTTATTAGTATAGCACCTATTATATTGCTACTAATATCTATAGCTAATTTAGTTTATCTACCTTAATAGTAATTAATTACTAACTATTAATTAAGTTTTATAGTACTTATTTATTAGATTCCTTAAGGATATATATATTTAAGGGGTGCGCCTTTAGTACTCTATATAGACTAAACCACTTATTTTCTAGCTTTTTTAATAATTTATTCTTAATCAGCACCTAGTTATCTTTTTTAAAGTCTATTTTTACTACTAAACTATTATATACTATTTTTATTTTTATTATATAATTTAATAGCAGCTTATTTACTAATAATTAAGTATAATTAATATATTAAAGTTATTCCTTTACCTCTATAAGGTTATTATTCACTAATCTCTTATTATTATTATTTAGGATATAGGGGTTAATATTATATAAGAGGTAGAAGGGGCTTTTTCCTATTATTATATAAGTTTATATATATATAATAAAAAAGGCCTATAGAAGGTATTTATCCTAGATCTTTATTAATTTTCTTATAATATATTTTATAAGTATTTAGCCTAAGAGGTTATTAAGATTCTTAACCTTATTATTTATTTATAAGTAATATAGTATTATTATCTAGTGCCTTATTTATAGGATCTTTAAATAGTATTAGACTACTACTACTAATAAGTTTAATCTATTATTTAATAAAAGTTTATAAAGGGCACTATAATTTATAAAGATTTTATTATATAAGAATCTAGTAATTATCTTTATTATATCTTCTAGGACTATGTGGGCCATTAGCTAACCTATTATATACTTAATTACTATAATAATCTATTAATTACTATTAGGAGTTAATAATAGGGGTTTAATTAAGTTAATAGCTCACCTTTTAAATAGTAGAGCTATTATTAATAGGCTAAGGCATCTATATTAGAGGTCCTCCTATAAGCCTTATAATACTTAATATATAAGATAGTCTTAGATATATTATTTAATATTAGCCTATATTATTAGTTACTATCTTTAAGGCTAAATAACACCTATAAGTCCTAAGTATTTAAAATATTTAAATTTATTATATATTTACTTAATAAAGTTAGTATAAAAAGAGACTAAAAGATATAATACTTTATAATTATTATAGATATACTTTAGCTTATTATTATTCTCTCTTATTAAGTAGAAGTTAAGAGCCATCTTTTTAATTATATATTAAAGACCCTAGTATATAAGTACTTTATTTATTATTAAGTATATTACTATACTTTTTAGCCACTCCTCCTTTAAGTAGTCTTAAAGTGCTAATAAGGAGGCTATAAATATTTATTACTATTCTTATTAGATTATATCCTTTATTTTATCCTTAGGCTTATTTTTAATAAAGTTAAGTTAATAACTAATAGTATTAAGGATAATTATTTTAGTCCCTTTTTAATAGTAAATCTTTAAATTATATTTATTAAACTTATTAATTTACTATATAAGTCTTTTAAAGTATATCTTTATTATTAATAAATATTATAAGCTTTTATAATCTATAATAATAGTTATAGTAGTATTATTTTTAATATAGTAGTCTTAAGTTTATAGCACCTCTTTTATTATAAGTAGCTTTTTCTCTTATATTAAGTAGTTTTACTCTATTAAAAATAACTTTTATTTATTAAATATAATAGAGTAGTTAGCATTATCTTCTACTATTTATAAAAAAATTATATTAATAGCTTATTTAGAGGTATTTATCTTAATATAGAACTCCTTCTTATAATCTAGTAGATAAAGTATTAAGGTAGTTATTAGGGCTTTCTTTACTACTTAAAAGATAGCCTTATATAATATAGTCTATATAATAGGTTAAAACTTTTTTATGTGTAATTTAGTATTTAATTTCTTTAATAAGTTATATAAGAGTATAATAATATATATAAACCCCTATATAAATTATTAGTAGTAAATAGCTAATCTTAAGAATTAGTAAACCTTATAGATATTCTAGGGCCTTAGCTAGTTTAATACTACTTTAACTTTCTTAAATATAGGTGATATTTAGCCTCTTTTAATAATATACCTATAAAACTCTAGTTTCTTTATAATAAACTTATATTTTAATATCTTAATATATAATTAATACTTTTTTAAGATAATGAGGACTAGGTTAAGGTATTAGTAGTACTTATTAATATTCTTAAAGAAGATAAGAATATTATTAAAATATACTACTATAAAGTAATTAATATACTTCCTTAAGATATAATTTATTATTATCTAGAATATTACTAATATATTATAGAGACTAAATAATATAACTAAGAATTTAAATTTATTAAATATTATATTAAATACTATTTTCTTAACTAAGCTACTCCTTATTTATACTTATTAATATCTTAATAAAAGGTTAATCTTTAATATTATCTAGCTTCTACTTAATATATCTAATAACTCTTAGATCTAGGGTAGTGGGTAGCTATTCTTAACTATTAAGTTATTTAATACTTAATAGTTAATATATATTTACTATTCTCTTATTACCTTATAAATAAATACTACTAAAAAGCCTTAGAGGCTAGTAGAGGATTAAATAAGCCTCTTTTACTTTAGGTCCTTTAATTATTAAATTAGTTCTTTAAGTTTTTCTTATAAGAGAGAGAAAGGGCTAATATTAATAGGTATAGTATTATCTATATTAATATTATATATAATATTTTATTTAGGTAAGAGGGCTACTATAAGTTCTTAATAAAAGATATTATATTTTTAGAGGACTATCTTTATCTTAAGGTTTATATATAGCTTATGCTTATCTATAAGCTTAATAGTTTATTAAAGAAAATAGAGGACACCTTTTAAGTTTATTTTATATAATATATATAGTATATATTATATTAAGATTATATTAATATATAGTATAATTATAATCTATTATTTAATATTTTTTAAAAGTATAGAGAATTATTTACCCTAGTGGTCCTAAAGGATCATCTTTAATTCTAACTATTTAATAATAAGATTAGTAGCCTTTAGCCATATCTATCCTAAAATAATATTATATTTAAGGTTATTAATAATCTAGATAGGGGTTATTCTTATCTATCTACTAAAATATAATAGAAGATATACTTAGTATATAGTTAAAATATAGTCACTATTTAGTAATATTATATCTAATTATATATCTTTATTATTTTATTAAAGTAAGGTATAAATAAGTTTTTAAAGTATTCTACTACTTATAAAGTTATTAAATATTTTATTATTAATTATATATTTAACCTTTCTCTTCTCTTATTCTCCTATATTAATTTCTCCTCTAAAAATTAGCAGCCCTCCATCTAGGGCATTAATTTATACTAATATTATTTAGGTTTTTAATTTTTATTTTCTTTATAAGGGTAATACCCCTTAAGGGTCTAAGGTATTAAGGAGATTAATATTAAAGACTATAAAAGCCTTAAGTATTTATACTACTAGTACTTCTAGTTCTAGTAGTTAACTTTATTTTTCTTCTTTAGGGCCTTTATTATAAAGGTGATTATTAAAACTTTATTTAGTTAATAATTCTTTATATAATATTTAGGTTTTTTATATATAAAGTAGAGCCCCTTCATGCGGGCGAGAGATTATTAAGGGTATAGAATATATTAATTTATAAGGGTAGACCTCTTAGGTAAGGTATATAATTATTCTAAAGTATTAATATTTATAATATTTAATACTTCTATTAGCCTATAAATATATTATATAGTAATAGCTCCTTTTTTATAAAGAGTAAATTTTATAATAACCCTAGTTAAGGTAGTTAATTTATTAAATTTATATGCTTACTACCCTTAGAGTTATTTCTAGCTACCTATAATAAATTATTAAATAAGTATATTTTCTACTAATAGAGGGTTAATCTAGTTTATGACCTTTACTAGTTTATAAATATATACCTAAATAGATTATTTTCCTTAGGTAAGGTTCTTATATACCTCTTAATAATATTCCTTATTAAGATGTTTAATATAGTTATTAGTAATCTATTTCTTAAATTCTATTATAATCTTAATAAAGATATAAAGCTTATTATTAATAGAGCTCTATAAATATCTTTATTACTTATATACCTTATTATTAAGCTTCTATTTTATTACTAGGACCTTCTCTCTATTAGTTATAAATTTCCTATATAAGACTTTTTTATTCTAGAAGTATTTATCTACTTACTATAGCCATTTTTAGGCACCCTTATCTTAATACTTATTTATATATTTAGGGATCTAATTAAGTTTTAAGATCTTTTAATAGAGGTGTCTATCTTAATTAGTAAGATTATTAATTAACTTCTAGTGGCTAATTTTAATAGTAGCTATTTAGAGGCTATTCTAGGGGCCTAGCTATCTAATAGTTATCTAGTAGAGGTTATCTTAAAGCTAGGCTACCTATATATAAGTAGTCTTTAGTTTTTAGACTAGATAATTTATCTAGCCTCTTTTATCTTAAAGTACTTACTTTAGGCATCTTAAAAGAGGATAAATATCTATTTTATTTACTTTAGTAGTTATAATTATTAAGAGGATTTTAAACACCTTAGGTAATAAGTGGTTCTATATATTATTAATAAGGTTTATTATTAACTTATAGTAGAAGATTAGGTCTTTTATTTACTTAATTCCTTTAATAAAGATACTTAATAATTTTTCTTTCTTTATTTAGAGGATCTTTTGTCCCTTTTATCTAGCTTTTAAATCTTATTAATCCTTAGATATTATCTATAGTATAGTAGTCTATTAGGGTTAATATAGGGGCTAACCCCTAATATAATATACTACTAAATATAATATTTAAAAGCTAATTCCTCTAGAAATCTTTATTCTATTACTATTATAGATTAGAGGGAAGGTATCTATATACCTCCCCTTAGCTTATTAAAAGCTAAGTAATCTAGTAGTAATAGAACTTTATAAAATTAATTAATCTTTAGTATAAAGTAAAAACTCTATATAACTGCTCTACTAGGGTTAAAAGATCTTATATTATTAGTGAGTGGGCACCTTAGTGTTCCGCCGAGGTGATCCCGCTCATGGCCATATAGGAGTTTATAATATTGCTCACTCACGATATCACAATATACTTAATTAATATTAGTAAAAATAATCTTATTAATATTAGCTTCTTCCCTCTCTTATAGGAAAAGCTTAAGAAACTTATATAATAACTAGAGGACCTTATATAAAAGAAACTAATTTAATTATCTTTAAGCCCCTAGAGGTTTTCTATAGTCTTTATAAAGAAGGCCTTAGGAGAATAATAAATATATATTAATTATTAAGTCCTTAATAACTTAATAATAAAGAATAGGTACCCTTTGCCGCGAATTTAAGAGTTAATAAATATAATAAGTAATAGCCTTATTATATTAAAAATTAACCTTTTATTAAGATATTAGTAGGTATAAATAGATAAAGCCTTTATCTAGAAAATAGTATTTAATATTATCTTTAGAAAATTTAAATTTCTAGTAATACTCTTTAGCCTTTATAATGTACTAATAATATTCTAAATAATAATAAATTAAGTCCTCTAGAAATATATTAGGTGCTTTATAGTAGTATATCTAAATAATATCTTAATATTCTTAAAAATAATAGATAAATATTATAAATATCTTAAACTAGTGCTTATAACACTAGAAAAGCATAAGCTCTATATAAAATTATTAAAATATAAGTTTATAGTAGATAAACTAGAGTTTTATAGATATATAATTAAATATAATATTATAATATTAATCTTAATAAAGGTTAAAGTCCTTAAAAACTGGCTATAGCCTATAAATATCTATAAGTTACACTAATTCCTAGGCCTTATAACCTATTACTAATAATTTATATATAGGTTTATATAACTTATTATATTACTAATAAAGATACTTAAAGAATTAGATACAGCACTATAACTAAAATGCTTTTAATCCTTTATATAAAATATATTTTACTAAATAATATTTATAACTATTAAGAATATTTTAAGTATAATATTAGTACTAATACTACTAAACTAAATAAAGCCCTTTATTATTAAGATAGATATATTAAAATAGGCTATTAAAATAGTCCTTTATTAAGAGGGAGATAATAAGAAGATATACTTAATTATATTTAATAAAAGAAAGCTATTACTAGCTAAAAGAAATTACTTAATATAAAAGAAAGAATTATTAGTAATAAAGGAGGCCCTCTAGTAATAGGATTATTATATTAAAAATAATATAATAATAATAGTTATTATAGACTATAAGAGCCTCTAATATCTATAAATAACTAAAATATACTTAAAGAGGCTAATAAGATAAATCTAAGAATTCTAGGGCTATAACCTAAAGATTTAATACTAAAAAAGGATAGAAGTAATTATCTTAGATATAATTAATAAATATCTAGATTTTATAAAAAGTAGGCTAGTAATATAAGTAAAAAATAATATAAGTAAATAATAGTAGAAAATCTTTATAACACCCTTAAATATACTTAGAGGGTATATAGAGAATAAATAGCTAAATATTATAACTATATATTTTTAAATAGAATAATTAAAAGGGATAGCTAGCCTCTAAAAAGAAATTAAGGTAATAATAAATAAGTTCTATCTTAAAAAGAAAGGTGAAAATAAAAAACTATATTAAAAATATAATAATAGTAAATAAGTACTATACTTAGAGATTTTATTCTATAAGGACTACTTATAAAAAATATATAATAAATTTAATTATCTAGAATACTTAGGACTTATAAGGGTCCTATAAACTAGAGTATAGTAACTAATATTAGTAAAAGATATTAAATAATAAGTAAAGAAATATTCTATATACTAAGTATTATAAAGATTAAAAAAAAGGCTCTAATAAGAAGCCCTAAACTTATTTCTAAATAAAGATATTAAGCTATTTAAATAATAGGCTATTAACCTAATTAGGCCCCTCCTACTAATACTAAATAAAAACTAATAAATAATAATAGTAATTAAATATATAATAGGCTAGCTAGTGATAAAGGTAGTCTTTAATATAATAAATAAAATAGTTATATAATTCCTCTATAATAAAATATATATAAAATATAGTATATTATAAGAACTCTTATTAAATAATGGGCCTAACCTCTTATTAATAGTTATATAATATTATATAGATCTCTTATATATTAAATACTAAATAATTATACTATACTACCTATAGATAAATAGAAAGGTTAAGAATTTTAATAGAATACTAGGCTAAATACTTATAAAATATATTATAAAGAAACTAATAAAAATCTAGGATAAATATATACCTTAAGTATTATTTATAATATATATATAAGTATATATAAATATAGATAAAAGCTTATTCTACCTCTTATATAGTATTAATCCTTAAATCCCTAATGATTCTATAAGTAAATAGATATAGAAGCTTATAGATAAACCTAATAAATACTTTTATTAAGTTAATTATATATAATTAATAATAAAAGAGCTACTACTTAAATAAGCTATTATAATAAAAAAGGTATATAATATAATCTTATAAGAAATAAGCTTTATACTAGATATCTAGGTTCTAATAAGAAATAAATCTTTATAAAAATTTAAGAGTAAGTGATTTAGACCTTATAAGGTACTAAAGGCTCACTTATTAGGTATATATATCTTATAAAAACTAGGCCCCTAAGACTAAATTATATAAAACTTAATTAATAGATAATAACTTATTAAGATAAATATAGAGAATCTAGATTAGCTATAAGTATTATCTACTTTATAAAGCGCCCTATAGTAAAGAGGTATTACCCTTTAGAAACTAATAAAAATAAAAAAGATTATTAAAGAGGTAAAACCACTACTACTCTCTTACTATAAACTCTCTATAATAATAAAGGCTAAATAGAATAAGGCTAAGAAAGAGAGGATTAAAAAAGGATAACTTAATAACTACTTAGACTAAATAAAAGGAAGAAATAATAATAAAATTATTAAGAAAATACTTATAAAAATATAAAGGAAAGTAATAAAGAGATAAAAATAAATAATAAAAGAATCTAAAGGTATAAAAATATTAGAAGAATTAGATAGTAATATTATAAAGTAAGAAGAAGGTTTATTTAATAAAGGGCCTAAAAAAACCTTATAAGGAATAATAATAAATAATAATAATAATAATATTAATAAAATAAATAAAATTTCTAAATTTAATAAATTATTTATAGTATTTATTTAGAAATAATCTATAATAAAATAGCAACTTAAAAGATAATATTAAACTAGAGAAGATAACTAATAATAAAAATAAAATAAAAGATAAGAATAACTAAATAAGAATAAGGTCTACTTAAGATAATAATACTTATATTATAATATATCCTAAGGATTATTACTACTATTATTACTAGTTAATTATAAAAAATAATCCTTAAGGATAGTAAGATAATCTTATAACTTACTAATAATTACCTTAATCTTAGAGATATTATTAAAATCTCTTATTATAAGGGGAAAAGGAACTAGGTTCTTTAGAGCTATCTTAATTAATATATAAATATAGTATATATAAGTATTGGGCGACAGCGGGGGATAATAAACCTTAAGGAAAAAAAAAGAAGATAAAGAAGGTAAGAAAGATAAAGAAGATTTTAAGCTTATCTTATCTTTTTTACTACTCTTTATCTTATTAGTATTAGAGCCCTTAATTATACCCCCTAAAGGACTAGCACCTCTATTAGAGGAGAAGTATAAAAGAGATAAAGAAAGATTAAGGCCTAAAAGTAGTAAAATATTATAAATAATAATTAATATATAAGGGTAAAAGGGGGAACTTATATTTAGGAGACTTATAGGTATTATTCTTATTAAAAAGGATAATTAGCCTCTTCTCTTTCTTCTTTACCTTACTCTTATCCTTACCCTTAGCCTTACCCTTATCCTTATCCTTATGCTTTAGCTTAGCTAGGATATATTAGTAAAAAAGAAATAATAGTAAGAGGAAGGAGAAATATATAGGTGAGACTATAAAAAAGACTTAATAATAATATAAATTACTTATAGTTAGAATTAAATATTAATAAAAGGTTATTAAAACCTATCTTATCCTTACTCTACTAGATAAGCTAGAGGTTAAGGTTTATAAGCTTACTTACCCTTCTTATCTATAAGAGTTAGGTCTTCTTTATAAGAGAACTATAATACTTTATCACTATAAATATTAGCATAGTTAAAAAGGGGGAGAGAAGATAATAAACTATATTTAATAAATCCTATATATATTCAGGGCCAATAGTATCATATTCCTATATGATTTGCACACTACCCAGCATATCTGACGTCAGTCAGGCCAGATATATTAAGTGAATAAAAAATTAGAGTATAATATTAACTATATTAGGCTTAGCTAGTTAAATAATAGTATAAATATATATAAATTATCCTAATTAGCAGCCTTAAGATTATTCTTTTTTATAATATACCTCTCTAATATTATCCTAACTTTATTATTATTTTTATTATCTTAATATCCTCTATATTAAGCATCTTAATAAACTTTTAATACTATAGGCTTATTAATATCTTTATAAAGCTATCTATAGGTATATAAGCTATTAAGATTTATTAAATCTTTATTATCCTAGCCTAAGTCTCCTGGCAAAGCTAGTGCTATTAGATATTAATATATTAAAGCTTAATATATATAAATAACATCTCTTTTATAAGTAGGTTAATAATCTATTTATTATTATATAGAATACTTAATTAATATTTTATATTAAATTTAATAGATATAAATAATTATTTTTATTAAAATAGCTTCTTCTTTATATATAAGATTATAGTTAATTTAGCCTCTATAGTTAATATTATTATAGTTTATTATTTTAATACCTTCTAATCTATAGGTCCTCTATATAATAGATAGATATATCCTTATATACTTTTATAATTATTATTATCTATATATATTATATTACTTATATATATAAATACTAGATAATCTATAAGTATTTAGCTAATTAATAAATTATTTATAAGGCTCTCTACTAAGTATCTATAATAAATAATTAGGAATCTTATTTTATATAAATATAGAATTACTTATTCTATAGCTTTAATATACTTTACTAATAGATTTAATAAGAATTCTCTTAATTTATTTATAATTTAGGCTAATTCTACTCTTATAATAATTATTATATAAATAAGTAATCTTACTAATTCCTAATAGTATTATATTTAACTTTATATTATAGTCTTTATATTCTTAATTAAATAATTAACTAATATTAGTGTCTATAGTGATTTATGATCTAGAAGCTTATACTTTATAATAATTATTATAATATAGGCATTTTAATATAACTAAAGTTTCTAGTTAATATAGTCTCTATAGATTTATATATTAAGGAATTATTTAAGTTCTATCTTATATATCTAATAGATACTATTTAGTGCTTTACTAAATTTATTTATATATACTTTATCCTCTTTAAAGTAAATAAGAATAAAGTTATTAATATATATTAATAAAATAAGCTTATTATTTATAAAAAGGTAGGGGTCTTTAGATAACTTTAGTCCTAATATTTTAAAAGTTATAATTAAATTCTTTTATTATAACTTTAATAATCTTTATAATCTATATAAGGCTTATATTAATAAGAGGGCTTTATTATCCTATATAAATCTAGGAGGTATATCTATATAAATCATCTTATTTAATAGACTATTAATAAATATATTAACTATATTATATTAATATATCTTTAGGTTAAATATAGTAACTAATAATATTAACATCTAGAATATTTATACTATAAGTATTATAGCTTATATTTCTTATATTAAGAAGGGCTATAAGTTTCCTTATATATATAATTATACTTTAAACTTTATTAAGTAATTATCTAAATTAAATTTATAGATAAATACTTATTAGAGTAGGATAATTATAGTATTATTTAATTATTTAATAATTTAAAATATTTTATATTTAGATAAGCTATTATATTTAGCTATTATAGCCTTAATAAACTAGTTTTTATATTAATACTTAAGTATCTTCTTCTAGTTATCTAGAGGTGGCAGTATCTAGCTTTAATATAGTTATTTATTTATACTTAAAGCCTTTAGGTCCTTAAGCTTTATTATAATTAATATACTAAATATACTATATATATTATTTAGTCTCTATATAGTATATATATTACTATCTTTATATTATTTTAGAGCTTTATAAGTTTATTATCCCTAAATTATATTTCTAGTATCTAGGCTTAGTCTTATTTTATAGTACTCTATATTATCTAGTTCTTAATCTTTATTTATAAATAAGATCCTTAATATTTATATTATTATTAGAGCACCCTATAGTTACTTATTTAACTATTTATTTAATTATTTTATTACTATTTATAACTATTATAGTAAACTTAATATTACTATTATTATATATATAGTCTATAATATTAGTATCTACTCTAGTATTATTATCTATAAAATAATTATTAATTCTTAATAGTCTATCTACTTATTACTATTATTCTTAAAGGGTCTATAATAGCCTTTCTTAAGGAGTTTTATATTAAGTATATCTTATTTAATTATTTATATAATAGCATCCTACTCTTAGGTATTTAATCTTTAATATATATTCTTATTATTAGTGCTTATAAGGTTATTAGCTTTAATTAGCTTATTTATTAATAATATTAATAGATCTATAAGTGGTTTAAGTAATATTATTTATAAAGTAACCTTAATAAATAAGTTATTTAAATTATACTTAATTATCTTATTAACTATAAAGTTATAATATCTAAATATAGTCTATTTCCTTAAGTTCTATATATAAATAATATTTAATACTAATTATTTAATAAAGTATCTAATTAGTGCTTATAGTTTTATCTTTTTTTTTTATAGTATACCTTATTATTATATATATATATAAAAGCTATATAAATAAGTATTAGCTATATTTCTTTTAATTATAATAATTATACTATTAATAAGCTTATTTAATTATTATCTTAAGGCTTTTTACTCTTAATCTTATATAGACATATTATTAAGTATTTATACCTTATAATTAATTATTTCTAGCTATAAATCTTATAGTATATTATCTTTAATATATAGGCTTCTTAATATCTTTAATATCACCTCTCTAGTATATTTAGTATAGCTATTTTATTCTATTATTCCTAGAACTATCTATTCTAATATTATATTAGTAATAAAGTAATTAATATCTTTAATTAAGGCCTTTTTATTATCTATATAATATATCTTTATCTTAATATTAAATTAATATTTAACTTAATCTTTAAAGTCTATTATTATTCTATAAATATTACTTTTATATTTAATATATTTAGCCTAATAAAATCTTATTATATTATTAATAAAGTATATAACTTAATTTAGGCTATTATA
>NW_019208937.1:0-95255 GCF_001890105.1 Penicilliopsis zonata CBS 506.65
TTATTATATCTTTAGCTAGAATATATAAGGAGTATTTAATATATCTATTAATAATAATTAAGATAATATTATATATATAGCTATTAATCTTATTCTTTAATAAGGGAAGCCTTATAGTAAAATTTATAAAGATACTTTATTATAGTCTTTTAATTATTAATAATAAAAATAATTATTTAGCTAGCTTAATTCTTAATATCTTTATAACTTAATATATATAATATATTTATATATACTCTTTAATATTATAATATAAGGTTAATTAATAGTACTTCTAGTTAATTAGTTTAAGTATTTTTTATACTTTTAGGTACTTTATAAAGAGATTATTATAATAAAGTTATAAAAGTTCTTATTTAATTACTAAATTAAAGGATATAATAATAAATTTATATTTATAAAGGAGGCCCTTATCTCTTATACTTTATCTCTTTTTATAAGTTACTTATATTATATTAAATACTTTAAGAGACTATAAAGTTAATTATATAAAAATATCCCCTTATTATAACTTTATAAAAAGCTACTTAAGGTTAATTATTAGTTTATTTAGAGAGTCTTTATAATTAGCTACTTCTTTAATTAATATTTTTAATATTAAAAGTTTTAGATATTTTAGTCTTTATATTTATATCCTCTAAAGAATATTTTTATCTCTTTATAAGTATATTTACTATAAATTAAGCTATAGCTTATATTATAGTATTAATAATATATTAATATCCTCTTCTTTAAAGGTTAACTTATAATCTTAATAATATAATAAGATATCTATTAGGTTTATCTTCTTTAGCTTATATTTAATATAGAAGTTATATAAAGCTAATAATTCTACTTAATATATTTAATATATAATTAATATCTTTATAATAAAGAAGTACCTTAAATTAATATAATTAATTTATATTTATATAAAATACTTAAAGTCTTTAAGATAGTAATATTACTAACCCTAGGATCCTGGTATATCACTAATCAGCTTAAATAAGATTAGTAACCTAGTCTTTTAGCTATACTATAGTCCTTTAGGTATACTTTATCTAGGTAGACTATAGTCCTTAACTATATTTAGTCCTTTAACTACTAAGTAGAGGTTAATTAAGTAAAAGAAAAGTAAGGTCCTTATCCCTATATATAGAAATAAGTTAGTAAGTCTATTTAAATTAACTAGTACTTAAGTAATTAATATTTTTAAGAATTATAAATAACTAAATATACTAGGAAATAAGTATCTTTATATAGTCTTTTATATTATAGCTAATTCTAAGATGACTATAATAAATCTATAACTCTATATAGCTATTATATCCTTTAGGTATATTAACTATAACCTGATTATATCCTATATAGCCTTTAGCTATAATAGATATAATAATTATATAACTCCTAAGTTAGCTTTATACTCCTACAACCTATGTTCAGAAGTTCCCTATTAATCATTCTGCCTGATGAGACCGCTAGGTGGCTAGTGTCGTAACACATAGGATGGCTGATTTTTTTTGACGGGGGCCATGCGGCTTGAGGGGGTGGGCGGCTCGGTTCCAAATTACGTTAGCCGCAGGGTATGCTTACTCAGGTTGGTTGTAGGGGCGGCATTAGTACGAGCCTTATAAGTATCTAAAGTATAGGATTTGCCTTATAGAAATGATATAATCATATTTATATAACACTAGAAGCTACATGTACATAGAAAATAGATATAAAGGTATTGAAAGATACTACTCAACAGGCTATAAGTAGATAATATCATGGATTCTATATTCGCGCAGATCTGTATGTGCCAGTGGATCAGACTGACGCAGGTACTTTTGAAGATCTGATCTGTAGAGCATGGAGGGTGGAGCACACACAGGTTAGATGCCCTAGCTGATGTGCAGAGGATCCACACTGCTGCATATATCTAATCCTGCTACTCCATAATTA
Organism: Penicilliopsis zonata CBS 506.65; assembly: GCF_001890105.1. Taxonomy (NCBI): domain Eukaryota; kingdom Fungi; phylum Ascomycota; class Eurotiomycetes; order Eurotiales; family Aspergillaceae; genus Penicilliopsis; species Penicilliopsis zonata. Next base: position 1,924 of record NW_019208937.1, read on the forward strand.
CCTGCTTAGAGGATGAAGCCTTGGTACATAAGTGTAAATCAACCATATTATTGGGTGGCTGACTGGGCCTAGACATAGTCCAGACTCAAGAATAACTCAGGAATATGCGGCATTTGGATGCGGCTAGAATGACGGGTAGAAAGCAGAGGCATACGAATGATGTATCTTGGACAGATCCTGTTCTATCTACCAAGTATTTAGATAATAATAGTATGCATGGGTTGTCCACTGCTATCAGCCAAGAGATCTCCATTACAGCTAATATCTCTATTAAGTCAATAACTGGTGATTAATAGTATATTCGATGCGTATTCAAATTACTGCGAGCATACTCGGTTTACTTAGTATACTATTGCTCTTAATGTGTTCTTCATAATATACCTTAATATTAGTACTATGTAGTAGACATGTGTCAGGAAGTATCATAGCGTGTTGCTCCTATAATACACATATTAGACATATCAGCTTTTTCTGAGTATCCTTGCCCGGAATCATCTCCCTTGCGTGCAAGAACAGTCTGTGGCTGGCTGAGGTATCAGACCTAGAGCATCATGCAATCCACGATGTGCTGTTGAGAAACGTCACCCTCGCAAGAGTGAGATATAAAATCCAGCTCCTTTCCAAGAACACTGCCTGACCACAACTAAGCCATTCTCATTCTCATTATCAACCATCGACCATTGATCTCACCATGAAGAAATCCGCCGTCTTCACTATCCTCCTGTCCCTGGCCTTTGCGCACGGCAAAGAAACCCCCCCTGATGAGGTCGCGAAACGATGCAGCGCAAATGGCGAGTACGCCGTGATGTATATGGGGCGATGGAATTGCCTGCGCTGTGCTGAGGTGCCATGTATGCTTGAGTTATCAAGAAGCCCATTTCTCCATCCGCGGCTGACAGATGATGACTAGATGTTGACCCTAAAACCGGCTATTCTGGATGCTGCGAGCTCGGCACCGCCTTTCTCACGGATAAGGCGCATCCCACCGAGGGTGCCTGTTGCACGGAGACCCAGATCTACTCCTACAATCCGAAGTCCGCGACCGGAGCCTGCTGCGCCGCGGACCAAGTGTTCACCGGAGACGCGTGTGTTGTTCCTGACCCTGCTCCTGATCCCGGTCCTACTCCCGGTCCTGCTCCGGCTCCGCGCTGTCCCACTTGCACGAAGGACTATGCGTGCGCCTGTGACGGCACTCTCGGAATCAAGTATGGGCATTGCTACACCATGACCGACGTGAACGGGCTCCATCTGAACCGTGAAATCTCTGGCACCTACCAGTCGGGAGGAGACATTGATAATCTCATCTTCAGAGTAAGTAAAGAACTGTAGAGCCTGTTTTGGATAGAGCTTGAGCCTTCCCATCCTAACAAGCCCATGTTTAGGTCTGCAAGTCCACCGACGACTGCTCCGGAAACCAAGGCCAGTTCGTCCCCGACGACGGCACCTGGTATCTGCAGGACCAGCTCGGCTCTCGCGGCGGGAAAGGGCCCGGCTGGTTCGGCAATATCTCCCCGCACATGGGCATTGTCGAGGCGAACAGAGCTGATCGGGCCGCCAAGTTCAAGGGCGAGGGTTTCTGCATGTTTGGCGACTGTGCAATTTGTCTCCGGCTGACAGACAGTGGACTGTCGGCGCCGTGCCCAATGGGGGCGATCTCCGACAAGGCGCATATCGGCCGGGCTAGTAACCCAAACAACTGCAAGGCGTACCGGTTCCAGGAGGTCAAGTGCGTCAAGGGTGTTTAGAAGATGGCCGCCCGCGAGAATCTAGTCCAGATCTACATGGTCGCTGCAAGTTCCTTTTGCAGCACGACAGGGTATAGGTCAAGGCTACTCATAAAATTGCGGGAGACCCCAAAGGCTGTATATCACTTATAATAGGGCTTAGCTTTGTTACACTACGTCAGCAATTAGCAAAGTCCTAAGGAGAAAGCATTATAGAGAGACACAGTAGACAAATAGAGTTCCTGCCTTGACTTTTCTGAGCTTGCAATTCCAGCAGCCAAGGGAAGAGCTTATATGTACTATATCCATACTAGATGAGATAGATTGGCTAGAAGAGTGAGCTGCACCAAGTTATTTATAGGGTTTAGTAGTATATAGTATAACAAAACAAATATTTAGATTTCTTAATATTAATAGTATAGTTAAATCTATAGTTAGTCTGATATTGTTCCCAATAAGATAAGAAGTGAATCTAAGTGAAAATTATAGAAATGCTTATCTATAGCAGCCTGCCCTATTATATGCGTCAATATATATATAGCTTCTCCATTATTATATAAAGTATTCATGATAATTAGCTTACTTTATTAACAGTTAGTTTTATAGGAGCATAAGGTGCTATTATAGAACCCCTCCCTACTATATTTATTACAGCAAACACTGATTTTGGGGGACACTGTTATACAGTCCCTCTTCTTAAAGGGGGAGGTTGTAAGCAGTAACCTCGCACTACTCAGGGTGAGATTAGGAGATGTTAGTATAACTAGATAACACTAAGATCTAGGGGTGTAAGGAATCTATAATAGGTCTAATAAGAGAATAAAATAAAGTACTTAAGTTTCTATTATCTATCTAGGGGGGGGGGGGGGGGGGTATATATCCTGATCCCTCAGCGGGGTACTTGACGGGTACCTAAAAGATAAATACTACTTTTGTATGCTTATTATTAACAAAGCTGAACTAGGTCTTAAGGGCCATTGAAACTCGAAAATATTCAAAGTTAAATATGAAATAATTGGTATAATAGTACTTTAGAATAGATTGAATAGCTACTTAAGACAATAGTATTCATTGCCCCAGGCAGGTGACTAACTAGCTACTAGCTACCTATAGGGTAAGCTTAATTAAAATAGTTATAGGGTTAGTCTTAGTGCTACTAGCCATATACTTATCCTCTAGCAAGTAGCTAATATTAGGTATTTGTTGAGTATCATACTTGAGAATAAGAATATAAAATTTTTATTAGATAGATAATAGAATCTTGAGTATTTTATCTTATTCTCTTAATGGACCTACTATAGTTATACCACGCGATTTTGCCCCTGGCCCCCCTAATAAATATTAGGGTTGAATCTACTTTACTATGGTTTATACATATTAAACCCTAATTAAACTATTTGGGGTTTAGAGTGTTACAGAAATCTAAATAAGGTGAGTATAAATAATCCATGCTAACTTAATTAAGGTTTCTATAATACCTTTAACCTATTACAACTCTACAGTAGAGTTTTAGGGTTTAGGTTTTAGGGTTTATTACCCTCTAGCAAGTAGCTAATATTAGGTATTAGTCTCTACTATTTTTAGGCCTCTAAGAAAAGGAAAACATTTGAATCCTCTTAAAGAACAAATCATCATACTTTAAAGCAAAGGAAAAAAGATAAAGGTTTAGGGAGTATATAAAATATAAGATTTGCGTTATAGAAACCCAGGTTCTCTGGGTCAGGTTTAGCCAGTCTCGGTTTAGTAAGTATATAAAATATGAGATCTGCTTCATAGACTTATATATAGAGTAGATTTAAATCCCATAGATATATCTCAAAATCATATCCATGCCCATCTATCAATCCCTGGCTGTATTAATGTAATTCACAGCCCAGTATCCTACTTGCTCAATTCCTCCAGAATCTCCGCCACTCTCTCTGGTTGGCTCAGAAACGCCGAGTGCGAGCCTTTGACCCGATATACTGATTCTGTGCCGAGAGCCTGCGCCATCTGCTCCTGCACCGCCGGGGGAAACGCATGGTCCTCTTCCGAGATAATAAATGCTGATGGAGTGGTGTGCCAGGGCTCATATGTGGCCGGCCCATTGAAGGAGGCAAGCGATGAATATGTAAGAACACTCAGCCATTTTGTCTGTTCCTCAGGTGGGATGTCGTGGAAGACGAGATCAGCGCCACCAACAGCATACACTCGATCATCCTATCCTCATTAAGATTGAGCTCTTTCTTACAGATCTTTAGTATTCTCTGGTGTCGTTTACCTCTACCCTCATACTCGGAGGGAATTCTCCACCAAACAGCTGCTTCATACTTGCTCCCTTCGGCGCAACAAACGCAGCCATATAGACAATACGCACGACGCCGCCCCTTTTCCCTTTTCCTTCATAGTCATTCTTCGTCAACCCCTCGGCTGCGCCCGAGGCGACCACGCCGCCATATGAGTGTGCGGCGAGTATGATCTCTTCTCCCTTCTCGTCGATGTACTTGAGCAGCTCGGCGCGGACAGCGGCAATGTCATCATCAAGCGTCGCAGTGGTTCCGCCAACAGATGGGAGCGCGATAGCAGATGAGGAAATGCCTTTAGCTGCGAGACAGAGGCGGACAGGGTCGAAGAGGCTAGGGGGGCACCAGGCCCCAGGCACGAAGAGGACGGAAGGCATTGCGTTTAGTGAAGGGGAGATGATTGAGGATGGAACATGAGGTGGTTTAAATAGTAACTAGTCCTAGACAGCCGTACTACCGAGTAGACTGGTGAGACGACGTCATATCTGAAATATAAATATCTTTATGCAACTAGTGGTTGGTTTAATAGGGTAGTCATATAAAACCTAATAAATGAGAGCATTAAGCTAAATGTTAGTAAGTGAGTCATATTCTTACTAATTAACTAATAACACTAGTGCTTACACACTAAGCTAAAAAGATTATGCACTAATGCTTGATTAAATCTTAGCAGCTCTACCACCTGATATAGTTACTTAGTATAAATAAATAATAGCATAGACATGTCCAACACTGCTACATAGACTGGGAAATATATCAGAGATCAACTAGTTAACTTTATACCCTATATATTAGAGTATAGATTCTTAAATAGTTATACTAAGCATGTTAATTACTTGAATTAACTAAGACATATACTAGATATTAATGAACAAATATCTTTCTTGTTATACTCATGAATAATGAATAAATGACTCTTTAGAGAGGAATCTCAATATTTTTAGAGGTGATTATGGTTAATCCTAATGCTTTTATAGATAATGTTGGTCATTTTGGGTATTTTTGTTACGTCCCCTAGACCTGATCTGTATAAATATATAGATAGTAGAGGGAGATGCAACCTTAACAATATATATTATACTGCTCACTTAGTTTCCTAGTGGATACTCAATAGTAACCTTGACCTTGACCCTTAACTAAGAAGTACAGGCACCATCAACACACTGCAGCCCCCCATCAGAAGGCACCGGGCAGTTCTCTCCCTTGGCCCAATAGTATTCAGTGTAGTCACCGACTACAACTTCCTCGCAGACAGCCTATGCTTTCAGTATTGGATTTGGTAAGAAAGGGACATGGAACAGAACATACTATGTAGCCCTCGTTACACACACATTCGGTGTCCAGAGTACTATCGCAGGAGTCTCCGACTGTGGCACAGGCGAGGGTCTGGGTGGCCAGGAGGCTGAGGGTGAGAGCAATAATGCCAAGCTTCATAATGAATCTGCGTCTTGTATGCAAGTAATGAAATTGATAGCTTAAGATATGTAGTTCAGATGTGTTGTAGCTTGTAGCTATTCCAGCAGACGAAGCATGCTTTTTATACTACTTTCTATTCATACAAGTATTCTATTGCGACCAGGGACGGGCGAATGTCGGATTCACTGGCAATTCCTACTAGGATCAATCTGTCATACATGTCGAAGTTCGTGTAAAGCTAGCCGACAAACATTGTATTAATGTAACCATGTCTTAGATGAATCATAATATATAAGCTTACTACTGCAGAGATCATGAAGTAATCTGTTAGTACTATACTCTAATAAGGATAGTATTATTCTTATCTAGTGTAGTTTATTATAATACTATGACTATTACTGGACCAGTGAAGAGTCATATATTATCATGTGAAGATTCCTTACCCCACATAAATGAAACAGCACAAATAGCAGGAGTAGGGTAGTAAGTAATAGTTAACTAACATAAGTAGGTTAGAAGTATACATAATAAAGACTAATCCATCTTAGGTAGATATTTACCCACATATTCATGACAAATGTCTCGGCCACATTAGATAGGCTTCAGGCTTGACTCGATCCAGGGCGTAGCAGAAATAAGATCGATGTTGAATGGCAGATGCTGGTTGATCTAAGCAGGCACTATTGATATCCTAAACATCATTACTCTTACAAAAGGGCCCAAGCCCGTCTAATAAGAGGACCATGCAGTGTAACCTCAATTCAAGGGTGGACCTGGGCACTGAGTATTATATACTTCTTGAGCAGGTTTAGGGTTTAGTTCGCCTTCTCTATCCTTCTGGACGAGGGGGTTCAGGTGCTTTTGGTCAGGGTTTCTAGTTGTATGAAATGTATCGATTATTATAAATCTTCAAGATGGTCTCAATCACTCTATCATATAGGCGCCATCGAATCACAGTCCATAATAATGTATATTACTGGGTATGGATACTACTCCACCATCTTGACTATTTCTTTATATACTTCTGTTCACCTATAAATAACCTAGGTTCTACTTAATGTGTACTATTTATTCTATCTATCTAAATACTGTTTAGGGTTAGGCCTAGGGTTTTATTTCAGTATTAATCTCAAATTTTTAGTAGTCCCTAGGGGCTGTAGAGCAAAGACAGAACCTGTCCATATCCTTTAGCACTTATAAATTTACTAATTACAGTCTAATTCAAAACGGGAAACAGTTGGTGGCGCAGCTTCAGTACGCGGAGCTCGATGGGCTCTTCATCCTCTCGCCAGTAAAACTTGATGACCGTGTCTGGTTCCCTGATAGTTGATATGAAAGCTGTATAACAGGTTGCTCAGAGCCTGACTATGTAGTCTGCCGTTGCGATCAGCTCCACTCGAAGGTGGAACATGTTGCGCTGGTGAAATGTGATGTAGCCAGCACGCAATACAAAACTGTCAAACCCAGCTTCCTCATCACTCATCAAGTTGGAGCCGGCCAACACACGCAGCAGCAGGTCAGGTCTCTGCGCCAAATCAAGCCTCTCGCTGCTGTAGGCCCCCGAGCGTTCAAAAACCCAGAGTTCCAGCGTGGCGCCGCGGACCAGGAGCCCGTGTACAAAGTATCGAGCCGACTGGGCCTTGAACACCTGCTGTGCTCGCTCGCAGAAGCGCGGAATGTCGTCCTCGTCGTAGGCGTTACCACTAGCCATGATGGGGGCGTTTTCGTGATTGAATACGCCAAACACTCAGGTGCTGCCTACCACGGACTGGAGATCGCATGTCTCGAGGTAGATGATGGCCCAAGGTGTGCTACTCGCCATGTTGCTGAGCGTTTGACTGCGGTAGTAGAAGTTGGTATAATTAATTCAAGAACAAGGTCTGGAATTTGTTAAGCTAATGAACCAGTGTACTAAAGTGATCAACGTTGCGGGAAATATTGCCTTTCAACTCGTCTCGAGATTAAAGAACGGCCTCGGTTGGCGTGTGAGGAGGGGGTACAGAGGACATGGCAGTGAATATATGTGCTATCCAGAAGACTTATCAGTGGGAATAGCTAGCATGGGTAACCTTTACAGTCTGAAAGACCTTGGAGGGAATTGGAGAAGAGACTTGGTGTCAATTTTGAACATAGGGGCATGGACGTAGTCTGAACTTGGAATGAAAGCAAAGAGAACTTAGGTCGAGACAGTTATAAATAGAATATTATATTAGGGTGTTATACTATCTATATTAGTAAGTCTGTCAATACAACACAGCCTAGTTTCCATCAATGCTAATTATAGTTAATTAAGGAATAAGTTCTTTATAAGAACACTATCCTTAGCGTGCACTGTTTAGTAAAATCACCACCAGGATTTCTAGTTCTTGTCATGAGATTATAAATGTATAGCTAGTTGAGAAACACCTTGTTATTATAAGGATAATATACCTAGAACATATAATTTCTTCTCTTACTGTCATCAACCCACTAGTCTGCCTCAGGCAGCAAGGCAGGGTCGCCGTGGTTGTTTTGGCATCGTGGAGTCAGATTGGGCCAAATAGGGATGTTGTCATTCACTCTCAGCTTGTCATTCCTCTTCAGGATCAGTCCATATTTAATCTGAGCATTATAATACCTTTTTATCCACCTTTCTTCTAATTATAGAGCCAAGTATCTAATCAAGCATCCACTAAAGTATTTGCTGATTCTTAGTTTAATCCCTATATTGACTCCTATGTTAATTCCTACATTGAATCCCAGATTATTCCTATATGAATCCCTACGTCTATTCCTAGGTAATTACTAGGTGATAGGTGATCCCTGTAGCACTTTCTATATCAATTTCTAGGTGATGTCTGATTATTCTTTGTCTAACTTCCTGGACTAGTATAGTAATATAAATGTATTGCCATAGGTCCATAGTAGTTTATTTATAGAGCTCTACTTATAACATCTTAATCAAAATAATAACAATGATTATAGGCCCCTATTTGAGCCCTCTTATGTGGTGAGGATATCAGGGTCCTCATATATAGGTTTATATCAGAAAGTTGTTATTTCTCGGGGACTGTAGCTATATTTAGTAATAAGCTTCTCTCAACAAATAAGGTCTAATCTGGAATTGGATTGCTTTTTCTTGCTAGTTATTTCCGACCTATACAGCCGCAATACTCTCTTGAGGAACCTTTTCAACAATAGCCTCCACAGCCTGGTTGAATTCCTGCTTTCCATCCAGCACAGCTGCCACCTCTTCCAGCGAGAGCCCCTTGGTCTCCGGGAAGGTAAAGTAAATGATGACCACAAGCAAGGCAATAAATACTGTCTGGATGATATAATATCGCCATGTGATATTCTCCAGCCCGATGGGGTTCAGATAACTAATGACGAACGAAGACGCAGAGATGCTGAAGCTGGTGAAAGAGTAAAACACACCCCGCTGCTTCGTGGTGACCAGCTCCAGCGGATAGGTCACCACCATGGGCAGCCAGCACAGAGAATAGAAGGCTTCATACACAAACAGCATGACTACAACGCCGAGGCCCATTCCCCGAGCCCCTGTCATGACGTACTGCGCCGAGAGGGCCGTCCAGACGATGAAAGAGGCCAGCATGCCCGTGGTAGAGAAGAGAAACAACGTCCGGCGACGGAGACGAGGCGCCAACAGTGCGCCCACGATGCTGACGAGCCAGCAGAAGATATAGATAATTCCGTTGATGAGCGTTTTCTGCTTGGAGGACGAGTACCCGACCTGCTCGAGCACTTCCGGCAGATACGTTGAGATCAGGCTTGAGCCGGCGCACTGGGAGCCCACTCCGGTCACAAAGGAAACCCATAGTCGGCGCTGATTCGCACGACTGCCTAACAGGGCTTTGATGCTGGCAACATTCCATTCCATCTGTGATCGGTCGACCTCCACGCCCGCAAGAATCTCCGCGAATTCGGCCCTGACGGTGTCGGTCTCGACTCCGCCACCATGGTACTTGATGAGAATATCGCGGGCTTCCTCGTGTCGGCCGCGGAGGACGAGCCAGCGGGGAGATTCAGGGCAGAGGAAGATTGTGAGGAGCTGATAGACGGGAAGGCCGATCTGCACGAGGACCGGGATCCGCCACGACCAATTGTTGGAGATGCTGTACGTGCCAAAGGCAGTCCACGACCCGATAATGAGTCCGATATAGATGCTCGTGTTGTAGAGCGAAGTCAGAGCCTCACGATGAGCCGGGTGCGCCAGTTCGGTGACAAGAATTGGCCCCCCGATCTGCTGCAACACGGCGCCGAAACCCAGCAGCAGCTTACCCGCCACGAAGACGTGGAATGTGCTGGCGAAGAACTCCATCACCGTCATCCCAATCACAATCGCTGACCCGAGGAAGCATGCCATGCGTCGACCCCATCGGCCGACGATGGTGCTCGACACAAAAAGAGCGCACAGTCCGCCGACCGACACCGAGGCGCCGTAGAACCCGAGCGTGGCTCCGATCGGGTTGCCGAAATGATTCATGAACACATCCACAGACTGCAGACTGTTCGTCAGACTCAGATCGAAGCCCCATGAGGCCGAGGTGATCAGCGGGGCGAGCAGGAGGAGGTACAGTTTGACAAGGTTGCCTTGCATGGTGATGATAAGGGGGACGGACAGTGAAAGATGGTGATAGACAAAGTAAGAAGTAATTGAAGAAACAAATAGCACAAAGCAAGGCAATGCTGTTAAATAGGTTGTATACTCGAGATGGACTGTTCGCTGCTCGGGGTATATATGCCGGGATCACCGAGATCCCCGGATTTCCCCAGACTGGGGTTTTCTGAGAATTTACCCGCGGCAGAATCCTTCACCCCGCTTCCCCCGCCAACTCGTCGACGGCTTTCGAGTTCAACTCTGCAAGGATGTGGATGAAGGTGTCGAGCTGGGTTCTGGCGCGGCTGATCAGCGCGGCGTCTTCGTCGTGGTTGATCACTTCGAGGAGCGCAGCGCCCGCGATACGTAGTTTTTCGACCTACCGAGTGATTAGTATACAGAGGCGAGATAGAAAACGGGAAACGCCTACACAGGACTCTCCATTGACCTTCAGACTGTCGATAGAAACCCACCGAATGATCTGGAGCATCTCTCTCGCCAGCTCGATCTTCTTCAAACAGACCGCGGCGTGGCTCCAGGTCGGACAGGCATGGTCCCGATAGAGAGCCTCGAGAGCATAGAGGCATTTGATCCGCAGGCACTGGAAGGAAATGTGCAGGTTTGCACATTGAATGGCGAGCCGCGGCGGGAGCGGCACGGTCTCGAAGATGGCCGGCGGGTGGAGGGCCCTCGGGGCAGAGTCCAGACATGTCTCAAAGCTCAGGTAGAGGGCTCGGATGTGAGCTTCGTCGAGGGATGTCTCTCGCCGCTGGAGATGGAGGGAGCGAATCTCGCGCAGCAGTTGATCTGCCGTTCGCCAGAGACGCGTGTTCAGATTGAAGCCGACAAGAGGTGACACGCCCGTCCCAGGGTGGTCAAACGCTTCTTCATCGGGGAAAAGGGTATTGATCTCGTCGCTGGCGTCCACCCGGAAGGACGCCGGCCGGCGCATGAGACAGGAGGCTGACCGGTCGGCAGTGAACAGGATCCAGAACACGCGCCGACGCAGTTCTCTGGCCCAGGGGTCTGGCTCCAGCGTCGCCGGCTCCCTATGGAGATCCAGGACGTCTGCCATCCGGATCGCCTCGCCGAGCACGATCCAGCTCGTGCTCGCCTTGCCCTGGTGGTGCAGGTAGCCGGACTGGTAGTACCGGGCGACAATTGAATCGACAGTGGGATGCTCCAGATCACGGTCTCCTAGACGGGCCAGCGCCTGTCGGGAGGCCTGGTAGAAGGCTGCCGCCCAGTGTGGCTCGCTCTCCGTCACTTCTCGGGGTAACACAATGAGGGTTTTGGCGCATAGGGCCGCGATCTGAGCCAGCTCGACCAGATGGCGGTGGTGATGCGCCTGGCGTGGATCTCGTAGTCGCTGGTACATCTCCCGGCAGGTCTGGGGTAGCGCAGTGGGATGGACCAGGGGTTCAAGCGGGTATAACTTGTCCAGAAAGACGGCAGAGCAGTGGAGGAGGATTCGTTGCAGGCCATCTACTTCCACACCGAGCTGGTGTTGCAGTTCTGTTGTAATAGTCACCATGCCGGTCTCCTCTCGGGGGGAACCCATTACGACATCCTCGACCGCACTCTCATTTTGACTGTAATTGGAGAGACTATCTGGAGAGGGAGCCAAAGCAGTGGGTGAGGCAGGCGTATCATTCAAAGGCACACAGTGTCTCGGGCGAGGACCACGTTTTCGCACCGGCGCAGTAAAGGTACAGTCCAGCTGGGCAGCGACACAGCTGGAACAGGGGCTCATCAGATCACACTGATCATCAGCAGGAGCCCTAGGAAAGCAATGGAAATCATAATACTATTACCTTTACCTTTCGGACCCGGCAGCTGTCGCACGCTCGTCTCGACCGAGGACCATGGATCGAGCTGCGTAACAGGCGTTTAATCCCCTGCTCGGGGGTCCACCGTCGACGGCCGTCCATAGATTGTGTCTGCTGTCAAGGTCTTGATATGTACGAACAGGGATGACAGGACGACCCCCTCATGAACCGCCTCATGAATGGGGAAAAGTGGGGGTTGAAGGACGGGATGAAGGCCGATGCCGAGAGCCGAGCATATAATTAAGACAGAAAGGGTTAGGCTAGGTTATAAGCTGGATTAGGGTTAGGGTTAGGGTTAACAATGTGGGAGGTGCTCTGCGTTGAATACTAGCAACCTAGGTTAGGGTTAAGCACACCTTATTATCCAGTCAGGCATTAACAGCACTCTCTAGTGGATGTTGACACTATTTTCAGGCTGATTCCAATTATGCTAAATTATATGTAACTAGGACAGAGTGAAGGACCAGAGAAAGGAATGTTCCGATTTTATGAAGACAAAGGATTAGGGTTAGGGTTAGGGTTAATCTTGCGGGAGGTGTTCTGCGTTGGCAACCCAGGTTAGGGTTAACCTTGTTCCATTCCTGATAAGGCCTTTGTATTATTAGTAGATCGTTGAAGTTTCATGTCCCGACTACTTTAATTTGCGAATATATATTTAATAAGTGTAGTATAGAAAATAATGTTTTGGCTTTTTTAGGACTCCCATGGCAGCTTCCACCATGATTCTATTCTATACAGAGCAGGATAAAAACAGTCGTTATTAGTAGACTGGCAAACACCCATCTTACTTTGCTTTCCGGATCTTGACGAGGTCCTGAGCATTGCCAGGTAAATCCAGCGTGATTTCTAGACGTCAGAAGCTTCCAACACACCAGAGAAGAGAGACGAACCAAAAGAATTCCCAGAGCCAATGGCCTCTTGGACGACATGATAGACCTGTCCCCCGCCAACACGGGCAATTTGGACCTCGTAGCTCGTCGTCGCATCCCAAGGAAGATTGGTGATGTTGAGCTGATAGCCCTGAGACGTATTGTTCCGGACGGTTGCTTCCAGGAACGTTTGACACACTAACTGGTTAGTCTTGCATTCCTGAAATGGTCAAAGAAGAAGAATACCGGGTATTACGGCTGCTGTTCCTGGTAGTAGACATGCCTGTTCGCCATTGAGAACTAGCTGGTCAGCATATATCTTCATGTGGAAATAAAAGAAAAATCCATACGGCCGTTGGATTGAATGATCGGATCGGCAGTGGTGGACGTATTCAGTTCCGGGGCCTATAGTCAGGTCAGCTACATAACCAACGCTCAATCTTTGTCTCCTGCCAACTCATTTCCTACCATCACGGCGGCGATTTGTCGCGGAATATCATAATCCAGCTGGTAATTATTGAGGAGAACCTGCACCTCGTCCGCTGTCGCCGACCGACCAGCCAACACGGCAAACCCATCGGGCGAGCTGCCACGAACCTCCAGTCGCGAGCTGGCATTCACGACCAGATCCGCCTGCAGACGCCACGCAGCCGCAGCGTTCAAGGGGACAGGCTCGCCATCCGTCTCATTGAACCAGGCAGGGAAGCTGGCGTTTCCGGCGCCGTAACCGCCATACCCGAACCCTGTCCAGGGCAGAGCCTGTTCCAGCCCGTCGGCGTCCTGCGCATACATGGACACCGCGAGATTAAAGCTCGCGAACCAGGCCGGGTCGTTGTAACTTGCCAGGGCAGAAGCAGAGGTCGGCAGGGCACCCCCCGGGTTTCCATCGAATTCTGTCACCCATACAGGCAGGGAGGACAGGCCCGCGGGGACCAGCACATTGCGCCGGAAGGCATCCGTCAGTCGTTTGATGTCGTATGGATCGAACGAGTATTGCGCGTTGGTGAAGTGGTATGTCGCTGCCTTGATGGGGACCTTCTGCTCTGCACAATCCTGATAGAACTGCGTGATGAACGGGTCCGTGAGGGTGTAGTTTGTTTGAGGCGTCCAGATACGGTTGCTGCCCCAGGCACCGACGCCCAGTGAGGAATTCGCCCGCGCAACGCCGCGTGCAAAGCCGGCGAAATATGCAAATGAGGTCTCATAATCTGCATTCCGTGCCGCGTAGAGATCCTCCTCCGGGTAAAAGTCGATCAGGTCCAGGGCGTTGTGGAAGCCGGCGCCGTGCGCGCCGTTCATGTACCGGTCCGCGATCATGAAGCCGATGTCGCCAAGCAGCGCCGCGGAGGAGAGCGTCGCATTCATCCCGGCGTCTGGGTTGAACTGGACGGACGCCACGGCGCCATGGTCCAGGATGAAGCGCACCGTCGCGTCGGCGTCGGTCCAGTTGTAGTTCTCGGGGCGCGTTGCGTCGCCCGCCGTACCGGAGAGACCCCAGCCCAGGAATACATCAGGCCAGGTGTATATCATCACATGTTGGATGCCGTGGCTGGGCCACAGTCTCGCCAGCGGTTCTTGCAGATCATGCAGGGGAATTGGTAGGGCGGCGGTGGCAGCTCCGACTGGTCAGCATAGGGAGCATACTCCTTGTATACGGGGATATCTCACTGGTGTTGCAGCCGTTGGAGCCCTGGAGATTCCTCAGGGGGCCTATCACCTTGCTGGCGTCGACAGTGACGCTACGAATCTCGGCGGCGGACGCCAAAGCACTGAATAAAAGGAGGGCGCGCATCTTGGTGTATTGTTCTTCTAAATGGTCTACTCGTCGGCTAATGATCTTATTTATACCACTTTCTATACTCCTGCAATCGGGAAATCCGAGCTGCCCAGACTCCATAATGTGACACATGGCCAATCGTGGAGAAGCCTTCCCCGGACCCCACGTTTTTCTATTTTGCCGCGGCTAATCCCCGCCCTTATCTTCCCCGAGCTATACTGTAGCTTCACTCTATTAAATCTTTCCACACCGCCGAATGCACCCATTCCTGCTTAAACTACCTTCTAAACCATGGAGAAGCCCTGGGAATCGCGCGCCAGATGGATCTGGCTGCCTGGGTTCGACGACACACGAAACCCCGGCGCTGTGGTTCTCTTCCGCAAGACCTTCTGCTTGACGACGGTGCCCTCTCGCTTCGTCATCCGAGTGACGGCCGATTCGCGATATAAACTGCGTCTCAATAATCAGCTCATCAGTCTCGGGCCATGCAAAGGGACAGTCGACCACTGGTACTTTGAGAGGGTGGATGTCGCGGATGTGTTACAAGCTGGCGTCAATGTTCTCGCTGCAGAGGTGCTGCGGTATTCCCCGCAACACAGGGGTAATATCTCCATGTCGCGAAGCTATACGCCTGGCTTCTTACTGTTGGGAGAGGAAGAGCCGATAGAGGGAGAAGAAACCAACAGGATCGTGGTTGCCTCAGATCTGACCTGGCGCTGTGTGGAAGACAAGTCTATCCAGTTCATCAACTCCCCCCTTGACCATTTCCTGTCCATCAACGAGACTGTAGATGGGACAAAGAGACATTTTGGATGGGAGGACGTCTCCTTTGATGATTCGGCTTGGTCCATGCCTGTTGAGCTGGTGAACGCTGCGCCTACCGATGAACTGACGACCTTGCCGTGGAATCTGAACCCCCGGGAGATCCCCCTGTTAACCTCTATTCCGGGATATTTCAAGTCTTTAGTAGTCAAGAATGGGGAAAGTCGTCTACAGCCCGATATCCGGTTGAGTGATACAGAACTTGCCCCCTGGAATGACCTTCTCCAAGACTCCAAGCCTCTGACAATCCCTTCCGGGTCTCACATTGTGGTTGACCTGGCCGCACCAGAGTATAGCACCGGCTACATCCAGCTCCAAGTCTCTGGCGGTGCGGGCGCTACGATCCGTCTTTTATGCGCCGAGTCGTATGAACGCGCTGCCAGACCATCACCAGACGTCTATCTGAAAGGCGACCGCACTGATTTCATGAATGGAGTCCTGAACGGTATCTGGGACTGTTATCTTGTTGCCGGAAAGACTGAGACTGAGACGTATCAGACATGGTGGCGGCGGTCGTTCCGCTTCGTTCGATTGGAGATAATCACCACCAGCAATGATGTCTTGCATCTGCACCAAGTGAGCTACACCGAATCAACATATCCGCTGGAGGTACGGTCAACGTTTGAATCTAGTGTCCCCCGTTATGAAAACTTCTGGACGACGAGTCTTCGCACATTGAAGAATTGTATGCATGAAACCTACGAAGACTGTCCATTCTACGAACAGACACAGTTCCCATTTGACACCCGCAGCCAGATCCTGTTCACATATCTTGTTTCTGGCGACGACCGGCTCGCTCGCAAGGCTATCCACGATCTACATTGCAGCCTCCGTCCGGATGGGCTGATTGCAATGAGGTCCCCTGCCCACATGAACCATTCTCTTCCTGTGTTTTCGTTGTCCTTTATCCACATGATATCTGATCATGTCTTGTTCTTCGGTGATCAAGAACTCGCCCGTCGCTATCTGCCCACTTGTCTTGCTATTCTGGGCTACTACGACCGTCTTGTTCGCTGGGAGAGTGACGGCCTGGTTGGGCCCTTTGATGCCCGTGCATGGAGCTATGTTGACTGGGTCAAGGAGTGGACATTTGGAACACCTCCTGCCGCAAGAACCGGGCCAGCCACATATTTCAGTCTGGTGTATGCCCTGGCATTGGGACAAATGGCGGAGATTGCTGACTTTCTCAATCAGAAGGAGCTGGCAAGAGACTGCATTGAAAGAAGAGAAGCACTTCTCTCCAGTGTCAATACCCACTGCCTCAATGAAACAAGAACATTCTACCTTGATGGGCCAGGCTCGCGGGAGATCAGCCAGCATTGCCAGGTCTACGCCGTCCTTGCAGGTGCTATCAAGGGACCAGCCGCTCAGAGCCTGCTCCGCAGAACATTGAGCACTGCCATGCCTCAAATGTCCTACGCCCAAGCCTTATACCTCTTCCGAGCCCTCCATAAAGTAGATCTTTATTCTCATACCATTAGCCTATGGTCTGCATGGGACGAAATGCTCAGTCAAGGATTGGATACATGGGCGGAAATGCCTTTCGATCCACGGAGTGACTGTCATGCATGGAGTGCAGGTATCTAATCTCGGAAACACGATTCAACTTAAATATGCTAATATATAATAGTGCCGCTGTCAGAGCTACCCTGCGGTATACTGGGAATCCAGCCCACCGCACCAGCTTGTGCAAGTATTGAGATCCGTCCAATGTTGAGCATGGTGGCATCAGCCAAGGGAGGGATAGTCACGCCACGAGGGGTCCTGATGGTGCAGTGGTCGCGGGGTAACAATAGCTTCAAGCTACGTGTTGATGTTCCGTCTGAGACAAAAGTCGACATCTTCCTGCCTTCGGGTCAGAAGACGTATCAGGATGAAAGTGTTATAGAGGTTGATGTTGATCTATAAGTATACTAAGTCGCTATAGGAGGAAGCTAGTGATTGAACCTAACTTGGATAAGCTTTTTATATAAATAGAGAAGCCTAGGGTATAAAGGGTTCATCTGGGACTTCTATCCGACTTCCCCATGTAGAATGAGATTAGAGCATACTTCTTAAACCTTTTGATGCGTGACTATCAATAATATCAAGCCTTTTACTTTCTATATACTATGTAGAAGTAGACAGAAGTTCCATTTACTAAGTAATACCATCATAGGTTACACATAAGATCATATTTCCTGTATTTCACTATGTACAATTGAAAGGTATCATGCTCAGGGAGCTGACATTGGCTGGTAACAAGGAGGCAAATGGATACTGGTCTCAGAGATGTTGAAGCCATCAATTTGCTAATTAGGTAGAGAATGAGACACGTTCACCAGCCAAATCCTACCAAACGGCGTTAAATTACTACACCCTCGGTTGACGGCGGCCAACTTACGCTATGCCAGTCCCAATATCTGGGACCTGGTGAGGTTGAGATATTGATGGAATCCTTAGTTAACTTGTGCAGAAATTCATTACCTATAGGTTGAGTTTTAGGTGCCAGTAATCAAGGCTATTAGGATTAAATGAAAGGTGGTAATACCATCAAGAGTATTATATAGAATCATGAGCTAGTTTATTATATACTGAACGCTGGCTTTGGCATTTCTCTTAGAGATGTAGCTAGAGAAGTTATGAACATTTAAAGATATAGAGATAAATCAGGAGGCTTCTTCTTCCATGGAGTACTAGATATTGAATTATTCCCTTTAGGGACATGGGGCTGAGCATTTTCCATCGCCCCAAGTCTGCGCTACACTATGGAGTAGGTGACTAGTGGGTCTATGTACCCACCAACGTCATGGCGCAGCACCCAAAAGAGGCAGTTGAGATGCTGGACATGTATCCCCTCTCTACTATATAAAGAAAATAGAATTATTTTAAGAAAGTTGTATTGCGCTGTCAGAAACACAAACAATAGAAAAACTACACCTTTTCAATCCTCCCCCTACTGCTACTTTATTTTCATCAGGATTCAAGAATACAACACGATGGAACTTCCAGAGGATTACACCCGCCCTCGGGATGATCGATACCAAAATTACCAGCAGTCGACTCCATACGATTACCAGAACTATCCTCAACAACAGAATTACCCTCCTCCTGGGCCTAATGGTCAATACCAGAATTACCCTCAGCAATATCCGCCACAACAGTATCAGCAATATCCTCAGCAATATCAGAAACCGTCTTACCCCCTCAGACCATGCGTCATACCCCGTAAGGCACCTTTGATCTCTAAAGAATTCTAGCGCTAAGAGTGTCAGAAATCCCCAATGGCCCCAGTTTCGTACGCACCCGTGTCCCCGAGCTGGAAGCAGTCGCGCGTCTCCCTCCATCCGAACTGTTGGGATTCATTGATGGGCTAAACCGTATCTTGAATCCCCCCGCCCCTGCTAATAACGGAGGGTTCCGTGGGTTTGTGCAGAGTGCGGCCATCCAGCTTGTGAACAGTAAGATGGATGTGGTTTCAAATGGGAGGGTCCAGGAGTATATGGCGAGTGTGAATGGGGACATCTTTATGCAGAGAGGTCTGAAGGCACACATCTGCAGTACGGAAGAGCTGGTATCCCGGTTGGGAATGGGTGAATACGGTCTCCCTATGGGTACAATGTCACCGTATGATGTTATGGGAGCTTTCGGAGATAGAGTGATGGAATTGTCGCCCGAGAGCGGGAATAACACTGGTGCATCAGACAATTGGATGGCAAAACTCGGGGCGATATCATCGGGACGGAAGGACAAGAAGATAAGGGAGGCAGAGGCTGAAATGGAACAGATTCAGTCTCAGATGCAGGCCCTCTCATATCAGATCCAAGAGATCGGTATGCGACAGCCTAAAGACTGGAAGAAAACAAAAAGGGATCTGGAGAAAGATTACAAGGATCTGGAGAAGGATCTAAGAGATGCTGAGAAGAAGTACAGAGAAGAGATGGAAAAGCATGGGGATAAGAGCAGTGGGCACACAGTAAACAGTCACTATTGGATTGTTATTGTGCAAATGGCTTAGTATGTAGTTTAGTAATCAACTACATATTCTTTATAAAAGACCTTTACTAGTTTGCTCAGTGTATAAGATAATACTGAATATACTATACAAGAGATATATTATTCGACCTTCTAAAGAGACATACTAATGAATCTCCTCAAGAGAGCGGCCTTGTATTCGGTATCCTACTACAATAAGCTTATATTATTTTTCAATTAGTTGGGCTCTGCTGCATAATTCTATAAGTAGTCTTTATAACACCGCTGACGGTGCCCTCAATATCCAGGATTGGCACCCTGGATCCTTAAGGAGCCAAAGGATCTCCTCTCCACTTTGTACAATTCGAATCAGGTTGCGATCGGCATCCTATCCCAAGGTGAGGGAGGTAGCAAATATCAAGTTCCTGGTCTTCTAATTATTTAAGTTTTTACTGTGCTCTATATCGACATGGCACTTTGACTGATCTAGTAATTATTAGGGGATGGAGCAATTTTCTTCTTCAGCCGCTGGGGTAACGTGAGGAAGGCGGAGGCGTCGAGGAATTCCATTTCTGATGTTCTGCTATTTACATGCCTCTATCTAGTGGAAGAGATGGTGTCTTGCAAGTGGCATCTCAAGCAGAAGTTGTCGAACAGTCTTGATGAACTCTCTCTTGGCCAAACTCAGGCTAACCCTAGACCGTAATTTCATGATAAAATCGCATGTAGCCAATAGCTATATCTATATTGATTCAGCTACTGTGAAGCCACGTGTACAGCTTATTTAACTGTACAACACCTTATCATCTCACAGGTCTCCTCTGCCTCCTTATATACCACGCCCACCATCCCCGCTGCCTGAGCTGCACTGACATTCTCCTCCTTATCGTCAATGAACACGACATGCTGCGGCAGACACTATATCTGCTGTATCACATACTCGTAGAAGGCTGCGTCGGGTTTCCGCAGCCCAATGTCACCCGAGGCAAAGCAGCGGTCAAAGAGGGAAAACACGCCTTCGCGGCCTGTCTGCAACTGCTGAAAGTCGTACTGTGAAATATTCGACATGGCGTATACCTTCAAGCGGTATTCGCGTTTCATCTCGCGGACGCGGTTGAGAAAATCTGTGTTGGCTTGCAACGACCGCCGCCCATCTGCAAAGGTGGCCGGTAGCACTATACCTGCTGTAGACAATATATCATACCATATACTCATGTCGGCAGTATACTAGACACTCTTGTTCAAGCACACCCACAGCGGCCCCTTCTCCCACACGATATAGCTCTTGCAGTCGTCCCAGCTGGCCGACTGTGGTTGCAGCTCGACATCAAAGTTCCACAAGATCTTGGCGAGGATGGTTCGCATCTCGGCGTATGCGAGACTGTCCGTTAGACATACCATATCCTGTCAGAGCGTGCCGATCAGAAACTTACTTCCTCCCAATACAAGCCCGTGGCCCGTACGAAAACGGCTGCAGCGCTTCTCTCCGGTCACCGCTGAACCGTCCCTTGTGCTCCAGCCAGCGCTCGGGGCGAAAGGAGTCTGGCTCGATGAAGTTGGACGCCGCGCGAAAGGCGGAATAGTGCGCAACGGAGACAGAGATCTAACTGTCAGCAATATCTAGGGTTCAAGGGGGAGAGGGACTGTATACCCCCCCCGGAACAAACCCCCCATCCACCATCGCGCCCCCGGCCGGCACTACGCGAGGCCCAATGGCCGGCGCGGGCGGAAACAGGCGCAGTGATTCTTCAATAACGGCATTGACGCCCGGCAAGACACTCACAGCGGAAAAGGTGATGCTCTCACCATCTTTGAACGACCCGCGGACTTCCTCGCGCACTCTTGCTAGCCACACAGGGTGTTTCAGCAGGTAAAACAGACATGCGGCCAGGGCAGTCGCCGTGGTCTCGCTGCCGGCCTGGATGATGATGGCGGCGTTGGTCTCGATCTCTGCCCGAAGCATCCCACGCTCGTCGTCCTCGTTGTACCGCTGGATATACGAGATGATATCCGGGCGGGCGGTTTCGGTCGCCAGACGCCGGGATACTTTATCCTTGCTCATTTGATAGTGGGCGACGCGCTTTTGGGTGAAGCTGGATGGCATGAATGTGCAAAATACCTTGAGGAGAGGAGGGTAGATTGCCATGGCACGCATGCATGCGCCTGTCTTGATGCTCTGGAACACCGTCGCAACCCACGGGTGGTACTCGGATCCCTGTAAGCACCCAAAGGGCTCGCCAAAGGCGAGATCGCCGATGATGTCAAACGTAAGGAAGTTCAGCCATTTCTCGATATTAACGTCCTGCCTGGAATCGGCGTATTCTTGTAGTCTCTCGATAAAAAGGTCAATGTAGCCCACAATCAAGGCCTCCTGCTCACGCAGTGATCGGTCCGAAAAGGCGTGTGCCAGCAGTTTCTTCTGCCTCGCGTGGTCCGCCTCGCTTGCGTTGACCATATGCGACGACCCCGGGGCCGTGGGGGTGAAGAATTCCGGGTCCTTGGAGAAAGGCAGGGCGCCATGCTTGCGGTAGCCGTAGATGTCCGTCCAGGCCTCGGGGGTGCGGTAGGTGAGGGCATTGGGGCGGAGGCGCACCACAGGGCCGTAGAGGTCATGCAGCTCGCGGATGCGCGCGTGTAGAACCCCTGTGATGGTCCAGTAGACATATGGGATGCTAGAGACCGCCGTGAGGAGAGGACCAGGATAGCCGCGGAGGGGATGAAAGAAGATGCGATAGAGCGGGCGGGGGAGGGCGAGGGTGACGAGCTGTGTGATATCAGTAAATGTACGGCCAAGGTATGCTGAGGATTTAGGAGAGGTAGTCATTACTATAATCATAATCCAGCCAGCCATCTCAATGTCAAGAGAATGATGCCACTGACTGAGGAATTCCCCAGGCAATGACTATACTATAAAAACTAAGGACTTGGGTTGTAAGCTGTCACTACGGTGACACAAGCATAGCCAGATATGGATCATGTAAGGGTTAACAAATAACATGCATTAAATGAAATAATGAAAATAAAAATAACATAAGAATGAAGAGGAGAAATAAGAAGAATCCGGAAATGATAGAATATACTTGATAGTGTATGCTAATATCTATAGTAAGGAAACATCATCTCTGGCCAAGTACACTGCACCCCTATCTATAGGCATTGTCCCTGTTACAAACCCGCCGTCTCGGTCAATCCTCTTTATATAAGGCCTACACCGGCAGCAGCGTCACGACCGCCCCAGCGCCACCGTATCGCCTGTTCTCCAGCTTGCTTGGCGGAATATGGTTACTGAGCTTTGATAATGCTCTTACTATATCCCTAGATAATCATCAACTGCAGCTCCCTCGTGGGAGACGACAAGGGCTCTATGTCGGGCCAGTCCAGCACTGTTCACCGCTATATTAAGCTATCTAAAACATAAAATAGTTTTCTGCACCATATTCTGCACACTGGCAGATTATATAATATTAACAAGAATTTAGTGTTATAAATTTAGTATAATATATATAGCAAAAGAATATTTACTAAAACTTAATAAAGTACAGATGGCTACAGTCAATATAGATATACCATATCAGATATAGCTTGTATTTATATTATTAACTTAATTATTAACTTTTTTCAATATCTTATTATTTATATATGCTTAGCGCTTGACCCTACTATATACATCTCTATAACAGCCTATATCTAACCCTAAGTCATCAAGTTAGACAGTTCAATATAGCTATCATTATTGACTCCATAGAGGGGGAATCCCTGCGTCATTTAGCTACAAGTATCTAATAGGAGGATCAGAAAATAGCTTATTATCTCCTGTTAAGCTACTCTTAACTGATATCTAATTTATTGGTTCTACTTCTTAGTCAAGCTGCATAAACCTGCATTGCATATATCAACACAATGCATTGTAGATGGTCTCTAGTATTCTATCTATACTAGGATTTAGTTATCACCACATATCTAGCCTTCACATCCTTCAATCTGACCTTCTCGGCAGGCAGCCCTACGGCCTGCAGGAGATCTTTATAGAACGGCACCTCTAGCTTACACATCCCAGGTAACCTAGGGCGAAAGTCCTATTAATAATCCCTGATTACACTCTGTGCTTCTAAAGCACCAAAGTCGACCCACCGGATATTCGTCATCATATAGAGTCCAACCACTTCAGCTCACAGACCAGGGCCGTCATCATCATATCTAGTGTCAGCAACACAGTCAACTACATACCGCCACTTCAGCAATCCTTGGTGCTCCCATAGCATCTTCAATAACTTCTAATTAAGTTTCTTAGGTTATGTTGTGGTTCTACTGCCACTATAAAGGATACTCTATATTAATTATTTTAGTGGTGGTGTAATATAAGCAGCTGGCGTCTCTTGATACCCAAAGACATGCCAAATATCCAGCGCAATGGTCTAGTGTGACAGGATTCATGCAAGGAATACTTGTCATATACTGGTCTTACTCGGTATATATACTTAGCCAGTACAACGATACTCATGTGCCTGAGGGGTACTTTATCCACGACAAGTAGTAGTAATACATTGGAGGATGGCCCTCCTCGTCGAAATTAAGAATGTGCTCATCACCTCCTCCAAAGACGTCGCCACCCCCAAGAACACATGGTGCTCGATGCTCTGCTCGGATGCGACGGCTGAGTACCAGTGCGGCTGGCTCTCGCAGGTCGAGTACTACGACCGACTGGCCGACGGCTTTGGCGTCGCCTCGGAAGCTGTCAAGACGGCCTTTGAAACGGTACACAGAACCTTGGCCGTCGATGAGGCCGTCGTCGCGGCCATCGTACAGGCCAAGGCCCGAGATGGACAGCTGAGGGTGCTTGCGGTGGCCAATCTCTCTTCCGACGAAGTGGCCATGGTGCGTGCCCTCCCGCTCGACTGTGGAATGTTCGAAGACGTGTTTATCTCGAGCGAGCTGGGGATGCGGAAGCCCGAGCTACGCTTCTATCGCCATGTTCCGGATGCCGTGGGCAGGACGCCGCACGAGCTCATCCTGCTCGACCGCTGAGCGAGGGAAGGGCTTCCTCCGAGCGAACGCGGGCAAGATGCCGTCGCAGACGCCGTGCGGAGTGACCATCCGAGAGAACTTTGCTCAACTGTTGATACTCGAGGCGGCAAACGATAGGTGAAGCTTTCAGGCAGACTCGAGTCACGGCCAGGTATATCCTAAAAGAGCGAATAGCTACTGATAGCCTTCAGATCTCTGATAGACGTCGAGATGCACGACACAACATGGAACTGCTTCATCGGTAACAGAGCGATTCTATCCTTATTAACCATGACACAAACACTCATATTGATAAGGCACTCCCGTCCTCACGCAACAGAACTTTCCCAACGACCTGGACACGACCTCCCTCGCAATGACCGTTCTGAATCCAGATTCCACAACGGCCAACGCCGTCATGGACGAGATGCTCCACTACCGCAGCCCAGACGGGGTGATTATGGTAAGAAAGCTGTTGCCATTCCAATGAGGCCAGATTCCCTACTAAGCAGACCTTCTTTTCCCCCTTCAAAAACCGCGTTGACCCCGTCGTGTGCTGCAACGTGCTCAGCCTCTTCTACAAGCACGGGCGAGGGCACGAGCTCGCCGAGACGCTCACCTGGGTGCGCGACGTGGTCATCCACCGCGCGTACATCCCGGCGATCGTTAGAGTGAGTAGACTTGTCGGATAATGGACTGGATCCAGATGCTACAGTACAGCAATAATACACTAGCCAATTCCACCAATCCATTGCATTGTCGCAAGGAGAGAACCCAATATGCGGTCAGCATGTTATTATTGAACAGGCAGTAGAGTTCAGGCGTTCCACAGTCATACCAAACAAGACAATTCAAAGCATAAGCATAGAAATGACAGTCCCTCGCAGAGGTCGATCTCCAGCGGTGAGATGAATATATATCTGTCATAAACTAAAACATATATACTGTGTATATATATAGTTATAAGCCACAGTCTCCTTGCAGTTATCTTCAAGTATATCAAGGTGTATTCATCCAAGGCCATGCACTTCTCACCCTTTTTGAGCATCTTCATGCCCAACCCTGGCACCGCAAAAACTGCCCCTCATGTAAGCATAAAACAGCAGATATTGCGCCTGCAGCCTTGCCAGATACGCCCGTAGCACGCCTGGAATCTGTAAACCCTAACCCTAAACCCGGTCAAGGCCAGAGCCACCCGCCCAACCATCAAAGGCAAAATTTAGATGCTGGACTCTGCCGCAAAAAGACCCCTTGAAGCCTAGAACAGAATAGGGAGGGGGTAGAGCACAGTAGAGAGCACGAGGCCTGTGTATGCCGCCCGGCGTGGGGGTTTCGACAGAGTGTCTGGTAATAACACCGTATCTAATAATAAAGGCTTCTAGTGACCTCTTGGTAATGATCAACGGCCACTAGTTCTACAGCCAAGTGAAAAAGTAACCTCGCCTAGGCGGTTCCGGGTCCAGGGCTGAGCACTAGCCTAACTTTCCCCTCATCTGCCATGCTTATCAGATTTTAGCGCCTTGGTATGGCACTCATAACTGGCTGGATTAATAAGGCTAGATAACGGTTAGAGTTAGATTTTGACCCTTACCACCTTGGGTAGATTTTACCAGTTTCACTACTAATAGGGATAGGCCAATTGGAGCCAAATTGGCCAAGTTCTGCACCAGACGCTAACACAATAAGCATGAAAAATAAGGGGATATTTTAACTTTAACATCCAAACTACTGCTTACTGCTTAGACCCGGCCCACGGGTAGTATGGAGTCATATCCTGGACTCGTTAGCGTTCGTTAATATAAGACTAGTACCCTGCAGCCGATGTCACCATCTCTAGTTTTGATAAGCCCCTCTTCTTAGGTGCAGTGGTTGACTTTTTCCGACGTGTCTAGTTATAGTCATATAGTTGAAAGTTCTAATTGGATGATTCCTTGATTCTGTCTTCTTGATCCTTGTGCGAACATTGTTTTGAAATGCGGTGGAAAGGTATAGTACCAGAATGTATTTCACGAGTAATACGGTACGCAGCATAATTACAATACACTTCCATAAAACTATCCTCTTGGTAAAAGCATTCTTCCCTTTCTTCTATCAGCTCAACTGGAATCATGTCGGGCTCCTATATCTATCACAGGTATCGATAGTTCATGGATATTCTCTAATGATGACGGTCTATTGACGATGCTAGGGTTGGTGAAGAAGACGAGGAGAAGCTTGCAACGAACAAGCCTCGGGTCTCTCGATGGAAGGCTCTTCGCGACACCCTGATCGTCCTGCTTGCCATCTGGGGCTTCATCAGTCTTGTGCGCTCTCTCCATATCCCTCTTCCTAACCTTCATCCGCGCCTGGAGGGATGCCAGTGCGGGAATTCCATCGCGGAAGCCATGGAAATGGGATGTAAATACGACTCGCTGGCGGCAGCGTGGTTGCCCGAACACTGTCGGGACGATGAACTGACCGCCGAGTTTGAACGATCGGGCGATGGACCCAATGGATCAGTATGTTCCTGGGCAAAGGCATGGATCAACTGCTAAATAATGATAGTGGCTATACTACAAAGACACCCACCACACAGAGCCGATGACCGTGGAAGAAGTGGCAGCCCTGGGCGACCAGCCCGAGGCGCGCTTCCATATGACGGGCCAGTGGCACAAGGTGCACTGCCTCTTCTACTGGCGCAAGGAGCATCGGTTCCGCTTCAACGGCAAGACGGTTGAGCCTCGCTCCGATACGGAGGCGCATATCCATCACTGCGGCCAGATCTTCATGGGGGAGACGTACGGGACTGTATCTGGGGTGGTATTCAATACAAATGAGGAGTGATGATGATTCTTATAATGATCATCAATTGATGTACGTCTTTTTATAAAGTGTTCAACATCTTCCCACCCATGAATTGCCCACGGTGGTCAGGTTATCCCATGTAGGCGAATAGCGGGCCTGTCGCAGGAGATATTCCAGACAATGCACAGAATGTGGATACGAGAGGGAGAGATCATCAATCCGCGCCTGGTTCGACACGCTGTAGGCCAGCCGTTTCAGCATATATGCACAGTGCGTGAGATGCTCGCCCTCGGTTGTATACCACAGCTTGAACTCACGGCCCAAGCCGGCCTCGTATTCGTCCAGCGGCGCATAGAGCGCAATATCGGCGATCGGATGCCTGGTGTTGGGGTCGTCATAAAAGATCCATCCGGTGTTGTTCGCCGCTGCGAGGTATTCCCTCTCGCCGACGCGGGGACAGTCGGCCGGCAGCCAGGCTTTGACGAGATGATCCCAGGTGCAGCCGCGGGCGAGGGCTTCTGTACGGGTATGCCCGCATGTGTGGGGGGTATTGGATGGTGCAGTGAAAGAGATTGAAACCACCACAAGGACGATGGAAAGAATGGCAATGATGAAGAGGAGGAGTGGAATGACCAACTGCTGTTTTTGTCTCGGGCGGTCTTCGTCGTGTAGCTGATGGTATTTTGCTGCCATGATGGAAACAAGGACTACACTGACAACCTGCAGATGCTTCATAGCTATAGGAAGTTGGTACTATATACCTAGTATAAGTATGACTGAGTGAGACGTGTAACAATACGGTATGTAATGTAATGTTGTCATACACTATAAATAATACATATCCTATTGTGCCCGCCATCATATCAACGAGCAAGACCCTCCAGTCTATCTTTTAAAACGCTGATGATGGGCTTCCCCTACACACAGCTGGTCCATGAGGATGAGCTCGAGCGGCCAAAGACGAAAACTCACCCTGGCTGGATTTTCGGTGCCGGCGTCTTCAGCGGAGTGATTGTGTCTGTCATTTTGTATGCGCTGTTGAATTTCTCCGTGCTTGTGGTCCAGCCCTGGGTGCTGTCCACCCCTCAATCAGTCTCCGACGAGATCCAGGGCACGCAGTGTGGCAGCTCGTGGCAGGAAGCCAAAGCGATGGGCTGCCACTACGACGTGATGGCCTCGCGCTGGTACTCGGACGAATGCTTCGACGCCGAGGTGCTCGAGGAGATGCTGCTGGAGCCGCAGGTCAACTTCACCTGGTACATGGACGAGCAGCACACGCAGGAGGTGCCCTGGGAACTCGCTCTCTCGGGGGAGTTTGAAGTGCTGTATCCGCTCTACGACTTCCACAAGATCCACTGTCTCTACCTCTGGCGCCGTCTCCACCACGCCGTGCTGAATAACCGGCCCCTCGACGACGATCTGCTCGAATACGAGCATACCGTGCACTGCACCCGCAACCTGCTTACCTGGCCGGATCCGCACGTCCAGGAGGGCCTGACCACGGCCCACGCGGGGATTCCGTTCTGTCGCAGTAACCCGTTGGGTGTATTGCCCGTGTCTGGATAGAATACGAGGATGTTACTAGCTCTGCAATTCAGTTCCATGGTTACATCGTCTCACCATCACATTGCAGTAGTCTAATAGCCTGGTAGATATCTTGCCTCTATAAACATCGGTTAGGTCCTACTTCCTTACCACTTACCAAATACACATACCTTATTGAAGTCCATAACTATCTCTGTCATCTCTATTTCACATCCATCACTCACAAAATGAAGGCCTCCCTATTCTTTCTTTCAATCGTGGTCGCCTCTGCGGCAGCCCTCCCTGTTGTCCAGCGGGGGACTGACACTGCTGCCACCTACCCTGTCGCTGAAGAGGATATCGTCACTCGTGGGACTGACACTGCTGCCACCTATCCTGTCGCTGAAGAAGATATCGTCACTCGTGGGACAGATACTGCTGCCACCTACCCTGTTGCTGAAGAAGATATTGTCACCCGTGGCACAGATACTGCTGCTACATATCCTGTAGCAGAGGAAGACATCGTCACTCGTGGCACAGATACTGCTGCTACTTATCCTGTAGCAGAGGAAGACATTGCTGTGTAGTAAGCCGCTCCTTCACCCCCAAAGGCAAAGCTGATGATCTAATATGAGATAGACAAATATCAAATAGACATCAAGAGTATATAGATGCCTCAAGTAGCCTGAATGATGAGCAGTATGACTGCTGGTTCAAATATATACAGTAACCCTAAACCCTAAACCCTAACCCTAACCCTAACCCTAAGGCTAGTTCAAACCATAGGCATATGATGTAGATTAACTAATTATCATATATAGGCTCTAATCTAGGAATGTTCACATCACACCTCCCATCATATGTCAAGGGCACCTTGATAATAATCTCATCCCAGGCATGTCGGAAGGGATCCGCCATCCAGTGCTGGCAATGATGGAGATGTTCCGCGTCTAGATCCTCGCGAGAAACGCCCGCTTGACCACGGAAGAACTTGCGCAGGAGGAACGTGCAGTGCCAGAAATGCCCTCGCCAGACTGTCCACAGGAAGCCTTGTTCCGTCACCCCCGTGAGATCCCCCCGCGCGACCACCTCCCAGTCCACCGGCTGCTGCCCTTCCCGGTCCAGGTAATAGGGCAGCTGGTCTTGCTCGCGCACGCGGAGGAAGTCGCTCTCCAGCGCCTCGTCGAAACACGCGGGAGGCTCCCAACTGTAACTCCAGGTCTGGAAGCGGCAGCCTAATTCGCGAGCCTCGACAGAGCTGTTGCCGCACCCCAAGAGGGGGGATGGAGCGGGGGCGGCGGCCTGAAGCCGACCAAGACCGAGAAATACCGTCCAGACAAGGGAGGCGAGGAGAGCGCCGATCCCTGCGCTGACCACGAGAGGAAACCGTTGCAGGGCGGCAGGTCGAGCGAGTGGCTGGTCGGGGCTGTCAATGAGGGTCTTGCAGTCCTCCTCGTCCTCGGAGAGACGGTGGTATAGAGCCATAATTAGTGGTGATGTTTGCGAGGGGGCGGATTCTGGACCCTCGAGTCTCTGGTGCGTCTTTATCTCACCAGTTTCTTCAAATTGAACTCTAATATATTGCATCTGGTACATACCTGATTAACTTGCATATTGTAGTCTGTAGTAAGAATGGTAGCATCGTGTTGATCTCCACCCGCTTTCGTCAACAGGTGCAGATATTGTGTGACGGTTTCTTTCTAATGAGACAATACACAATACACATTTACAGTACCACGTACAATACCACGTAAAATACCAATACATACAGCAATGATACCACCTGCAACAATACTAACCCCGCAGCAATTCTGACTGTAGTTTTGGCCTCTTCCAACCTTTGATTTTCTCCAGGCTTCTCATTCTCTACATCCCAGGAACATGGACCACCTATACAAAGAATGGAAGGAAAGCTCCGAAAGGGTCTCTGATGAGGAGCTCCCTTCGGAAGAAGCTGGACTGATCGACGACAAGGTCTCTGTCAAGCGTACCAGGCAGCCGCTACGCATTCACCCACGGCTGCTGTTCGAGGCATGCCTGGGAGGAATCATCCTGATCTTCATCCTCGTCTTTGCTGCCCAATCCTCGGCCCCTAGAAGGGGCCTTCCACGATTCGGACCGTCACGTATGTTATTAACATGAGTTTATGGAGCTTTTTTGCATGGTCTGACGGACAGTCCCTGAAAAGGTCATCACCTTTGGCAACACGGCCGGCATTGGACCCGATTTGGTCTATGCCGACCATGAAATGCTATGGAATGCCACCCGGAACCGTGAACTGCATGAGAACTGGCAGGCTTTATATCCAAGTGAGTCTCTGCCCACCCACACAACAGAGTCTTATACTAGAGGGCTAATGAGCCAGAGGGACGGGGGTACATCGTGGCACACGACGGGGATGATTTCGAACACGCCAACCCTCCTTTTGCCATTGACGGCTACTTGAGTCCTGATGATCATTATGAGGGCTACATTCTCTCAGTCTTTCACCAGCTACACTGTCTAGTAGGTTGAAAGAATGCATCGCTAGCTCTAGTAAGCATGCTGATACCTGCCAGTCGATTTTAATGTCCCGGCTGGGCACCTCGCATGAGGAATTCGCCACACACACCCCCGAACAACTCGAACATGTCTCCCATTGCGTGGAATACCTGCGCCAGGCCATCCTCTGCTCGGCCGACACTTCCCTCGAGGGCGAGGCGGGCGCCTGGGCTGTCAGCACTGCCTGGGGCCAGAAGCACACATGCAAGGACTATGACGCCCTGATCGAAGTGGCCAACGAGCGAGCCATGTGGGATCTCTCGCATTCCCGGCATCCGGACCTGACCAAGCTCAAGCCGGATCCAAAAGAAGTCGAGGGTAAATACGGCGGGCATTAAAAGACTCTCAATATAGTCTCTTCATGTATAGGCAAGTGTTGCAAATACATTCTAATGTAGGAGGCAACATTTATGTGTACAGCCATGCATTTTTACTCCAATTAGAACTCTTATTCATACTCCACAAAAGCTCCAGTATGTACTCTATATCTGACAGCAAGTATTTAATGTCAATTATTGACAGTCTCATGAAGAATAGGTTGATGTCATCTTCTGCTGTTGGCCAGACCAAATTCCTCTGTGATCTATAAGCTATCATATATTAACTAAACTCTTACTCTTAAGACATCACAGATCTCTGAGCAACCTATAGATAGTTACATTATTTATGTGAGAAAACTCAGTCTACAATGCTGCTAACTAGAAACTAAAAGAGAAAGGCGTCCAGGACATTCCATCTTCTAACTATATCCCCACGGTCTACAGTTCTGTCCATGACATCACATATATTGGCAGCATCTTGAATGACGCCGAGCATTTTCAAAATATCTTCTATGCAGAAAAACCAATAGGGCCCTTACGCTTTACACCTTCCGTCCCTTTAATCCCCCCTAAGGGGTCAGTGATCGATGCCAGAACTGCTGGAGCCTGGTGTCCTTAGGGAATAGGCTCCTACCCTTCACCAGTTGTGTGATGAATATCAGTGAGGATTGTCTCAGTTTACGAGTTGCCCGCTCAAGAGGGGTGAATCGAAACCAAAAGGTCCCAGTTGTGGTATACCTACATGGAGGTGGGTATTGCAATTTTCCTTGTGGCCTTATTTTTAACGAGAAGAATAGGAGGCCATGCTCGGCTTCGGATGTTTTATATAATCCTGACGGTTTGGTCAGGGAGGCTATTGGAGTTGGAAAGGCAGTGATTTATGTTGGGGTTAACTATCGACTGGGCTGTGAGTTTCTACAGGAATTTCTTTTTGGATGCATTTTAATCGCTGAATGATCGTTAATTGTCAAAGTCTTTGGCTTCGCGACTAGCAAGGCTATGGTCGAGAAGAAGCAGACAAATGCTGGACTTCGGGACCAGAGGGCTGCATTAGAATGTGAGAATCTCGTCTTATTTGAACCTCATCCGGCTAATCATCTCAGGGGTTCGTGACAATATACAAGACTTTAGAGGTGATTCTAACAGAGGTATATCCTATATTAATACAACCCACCTCAAGAAACAGAACCTACTGACCATCAGTAACTGTTATTGGCTAAAGTGTTGGAGCCAGTGATATTGGACTTCACTTGACCTCCTTTAATGGTACTCAAGGTGTACCTTTTCAACAAGCAATGTGAGTTTTTGATTGATGAATTAAACCCTAAACCCTAACTTCATAGGATGATGTAAGGTGCTCCAGGACTCAATTTCAACAGCAACCCAACCCTTGTTGCTAAGAATACGGAGGTTATTGCCCAGAAGGTCAACTGCATCCTCCCTGGTGAAGATGCCCAGTCATTAGCAACTCTCAAGTGTCTCCAGGAAACATCGTCCGATATCTTAACCAACCTCTCCGTCACAGCCTCCCGCAGTGCCCGGCCCCCCTTTAGTGAAGGATTCTTCTATCCCACTATAGATGGACGACCCTCTGAACTTGTCCGTGCAGGGAAATTCGTGCATAATATGCCAATCATTGCATCATGGGTTACAAATGATGGAGCTTGGTATGCTTCTCCATCCACCGCTACTGATGCCGACGTTCTTGCAAGTCTTGAGCTCTGGGTGCCCCATTTGTCAGGTGCGACAAGAAAAGCCCTCCTTGATCTCTATCCTATCATGGACTTTGTACATATGGTTGACCATTCTGGGGAAGGAGGTTTAATTTCCCCTCAATATTATCGTGCGGCGCAGATGAGCCGGGATATCTGGTTTACCTGTCCTGTCCTTGATTTCACATGGCAGTACAGCCACAACAACAACAATAATAGAAGGGCAAAGGTATGGTTATATGAGCACAATGCCACCCGGTATTCACCGGTATTCCAAGCTATGGGGGTTTCTATGTGGCGCGTGTCGCATCTGAGTGATATCCCGTATATCCTCAACAATCAAAATTTAGGGGCTGGAGCCGATAATTCCTTGGGGCACCTTGAATTATCAGAGACGATGAGTCGACAGGTCATTTCGTTTGCGCATTATGGGGCGGGCTGCAAGGAGAGAGTCCAGAGGAAATCTCAATCCAGGTCTTCAATGGTCTGAAAAGATCCAATGAGGTAGTGACTGCCACCAAGGGTAAGCAAGTGAGGGAGAGGAGTGACATAGAGCAGGCTGTGGCGTGGGAGAAGTTATTTGAGCGCTGTGAATTCATTAATAGTCCACAGATGAGACAAGAGGCTGGTGTACGAAAATTACATCTATAAATCAAGTATAGAAGTGTATTCAACAAGATCACCCATAATAATATCCATATTCTGGCAACTTCAATAGAATATATATATAGCATACGCCTATTTAGTTTATATGATCTCTATTCCATCACTGTATAGCTAACCTTTGATACACCTGACTTGCGAGCAATCTTCCTGACAGCCACTGGACCGCATAGATCTGTAGTCTCCACATGTGTCCCTCCGCAAGGATACACTTCAGCCCCAACAATATTCACCACACGCAGTTTCTCCCCAGGGGACAACTTGCGTGGGATCAAACGCTGCAGGTCGTTAGAGATAAAGTCACTTTCATCCCACCATTCTATCCTGACTGGCAATTTGGCAGCAATCACTTCGTCCACTTTTTTCTGAATGTCGGGTTTGTATTTCCCCTCAATCGCACCCCGGAACTCACAGCTCGCCGAGTCAGGAAAATGGGACGCCTTGAGCTCATCAAATCCCTCAATTTCATTTTCCAACAGGCTTCTGACTGCTGAGCCTAAAACATGTCCTGCAGTATGGTACCGGGAGTACAGGATCCGTTTATCAATGTCGATGTTCTGTATGATAGTGTCTCCTGCGCTGAAGATCCTCTGGTCGGTGAATATACCCAAATGCAGCACTTTATCATCTCGCATTCGAACAGAAGTCACAGTGAATACTGCATATTCAGCCTTCATCACTCCTTCGTCAGACGGCTGGCCACCCCCCTGCGGGTGAAAGATAGTCTTGTCGGTGACAACGATATGGTGATTGGGAGTGCCGTCTTTGAAGAGCCCATCTTCGGTAAAGGAGAAAACGGCAAGGACAGTGGCTTCAAGGGAGTAGAGATTTGAATTGTGGTAGATAAGAGCTGTCATTTTGTGGACAGTAGAAGGATCCATATGAAGAAAATTACCCCTCCATAATGAGATGGCCACTAGCTCGCTGTTAGTAATACTCTAAATTACTAACTATAGTATGGTATTTAGCATCACTACCATCTTCGCTTAAGACACTACTTGATTGTCACCTATCACTGGTGTATTATTTAGCTTCCAGCTATTCTGCAGTGGCCATTGGTTTATAGGATAGCCCTCTAGATTATTCCTAATTATAGACCACATGTAATATATATTATGATATCTAGGCATTCTGAATACAAAGCTAATGTCATTGATTCCCATAGTTACGTGACCACCAGCAAATCTCTAATGTTGCATCTTTTTTACTTGGCGGAGAACGAGTAGATATTATGATTTTTTAACAGCTGATATCCATCTCTTCTGGGTACTTAGCAGTCTTCTTAGTGGTCAAGGTAATCTCCATACTCTTTATAATTCGCTATAATAATAGTATCTACTTGGTTATAAAGGTCTTGATTCACTCTCTTCAATTAAAGTAATGAAGAGCTTTGGTAGCAGGTAAAGTTCCTGTGAGCTCAACAACCTTTCACTCGTCTGCAAATACTCTTCTCGAAATGTATGCCATAAGGAAGGCTCCTTTTGCGGTCGAGGAAAAAAAGGATCATTCCTTGAAAACGCTGTTACGGCCTGGTGCACACCCTTCTCATCCATAGACATTGACCTGCAGACATCAAAGTCGAGGATCCACATGCAATGCTCACCGAGGATATTTGAGATAATCGTATCATCATTACTCCTAGTATCTCTACCCTCATCTTCTTCACTGTCCTTTGCTGGTGGTGCTAGGACGAACTCAATGTCATTACCGTCAACCTCTCCCACCCAGTGTATGATGGCTAAGGTTTGGGCCATGATCAAGGCATATTCTTGTATATCAGTCGAGGGAATTTGTAACTCTTCCATTTGGTCCAGATGAAGAGGATAATTCCGGAGGGAAAATGTACGCAATAAGCGCCGCGTGGTTTGGGTTCGTCGACGGCCCAGATATGCACGAACAAGACAGGCCTCGTTGGGTCTGCTGGATACGATTTCTTTTTGGATCTCGTCTGGACAGAACTTTTCCACGAGGAGTCGCCTGGTCGGTTCTTTGAATGGGGGAATGCGTTGCGCCTGAATCATGTTGCAGGGCGTGTATCCCTCTGGGAATCGGGGTAGGTTCTCCCTCCACCAATCGTGCTGGTCGGGGGTGATGAACGTGTCGCATTGCGGAATTTTGACTCGGATGTGGATTCCGTTTTGCTTGGCTGTCACAAACGCTTCAAGAAGCCTTTTGTGCATGGTGAAGTCGTTAGCCAGAGACCGCTGAGGTCCGCCATCTTCACGTTTGAAGGCTGGGCCGGGCGATGCCGTGGACCACACGGTACCGCAGAAGCCACGGCCAATATTATGGAAATCTGCCATATTGTCTGTTGTTCTCTGTTGGAAACAAGACAAGAGCGCAAGTTGGAGGAAAGATTGTCTTGATCCTATAGCCTAGGCAGCAACTGTCGGTCATATACCTGTTACTTTGGTTCACTTCTAAGTAACCAGATAATTGTTAAGTTGAACCATGGCGAGGCAATCAACAAACGACGAGGAAGCGCTTCGATTAACTTACCAAGAAATCAGTGGCGTCTACCCATGGGTCATGGCTGGCTTACCGCCATATGTATTTCTCTTGTCTCCGTTTTCGCTTCCTGACAATCCCGAGGTATCCCCACGTCAGTTGGAAGAGGCTGAGGTGATCTGGAATCTTTTTCAAATACGGTTAAAATGGGCATGAAATTTTCTCGAAGTTAAGCACTAGGGTTATAATTGACAGCTGATGCTGCGTAATCTAGACGCGATGATATTAATATGTCATAATGCTAAAGGAAGAGATTCTCGAAATCTTTCTATTTGTTTATTCTCTTCTGAGGTCGCTTCAGCTGAGAGCTCCTCCCTAAATATGTATCTCAAGGGCCAATTAAAAGTAAGAGCAGGAAGAAAGCTCTGATTGAAACTTATATAAACCATGAGGGTATTAGTTGTATATAGTTATAGGGTTTCATCTTCTCCTGAAGGTGAAAGGGGCCTTTTTTGAAGATAATCTTTGATTTTTGTTCATCTCTTAGTCTAGTTATCACCTGACTCTTGTCTCTTTCAGCCATACCACCCTTTATGGCTATGTGCATATGCCAAGAGAATACTAATCATCGTAC
This sequence comes from Penicilliopsis zonata CBS 506.65, assembly GCF_001890105.1. NCBI lineage: Eukaryota > Fungi > Ascomycota > Eurotiomycetes > Eurotiales > Aspergillaceae > Penicilliopsis > Penicilliopsis zonata. The sequence goes on from NW_019208937.1 coordinate 38,824, forward strand.
TCATAATTCATTTGACTCTTGGCATGGTTCTTCGCGACTTTCTAGGCAACTGTGCAAATGGCTGATGCTACGGGTCTGCAGTGATGGACGCCATGTGCGTGGGAGTCCTCAGCTAGAAGAGCTGGTCGTACACGGCATGAGGGGCCCATCAAGATGAATGAAATACTTGGGGCCGTGTAGCCTGGCTTGTTACATGATGGACCACCTACTACGCCAAATGGTTGGATTCTAGTGGTCGTGTTCCCCCCCGGAATAAGAAAATGAGTCGAGCTCTATGTCTGATAACCACCCCGCCCTCCGACAAAGCCGAGCCGATTGACCTTGTCTTATCGTGTTCTGGAAATAGATGGGGCTGATGAATAGTGAGAGTGTCATATATGTCGGCAGGGGACCTTGAAAGGTGGGCAATGTATTGGCGAGGGAGATAGCATAGCAATCCTAGGGCATCACTATTTCTGAATCGTGTAATCCTTATCCTCAACCCTAAAGAACGCAATTAGCCGCTGTTGCCTACTGCGTGCGGTATTAGCGACTGGCTCCACGGCCAGTTCTACCATTATGAGCTGGAGACCCTTAAAGGGGGGCTTCTATCGCTCCCACCTCCGCGCAATGTCCATTGATCTTGTCCTGCGCATTGCGGGCGGCTCTTGAAGTCTATTTCTAGCACTCTATATGTTTAGCTTCTGCTTTCCCTTTGTTTCATCATATCCCTTATAAACTCACTCTCAAGTTCATCATGTTCTATCTCACTTCTGAAATTTCTGACCTTCTTCATTCCTTTACCCCTCCAATACAGCCTGTCCACTTCTTCGTGTTTTTGAGGACAAATAGCTACTTTTTAATAATAAAGCTAACTAACCAGCCACTTTTTGATTCTCCCGTGTCGTAGTACCTGTATACGATGTGGAGAGTATACGTATATCAGAGCTTTGACAGATGGCAAGCAACCTTTGTATAGATTCTAGAATATAAGTATCTAGAATGTAGAATATCATAGTACTTTAATACAATTAAGGAGACTTCTCATTTCCAATTCGCATTACTCGCACACCACCTCATTGCTCAGGAATGTCGCATCGATCTCAAAGCACTGGGTGGTGCTGGTGATCTCATAAGAGCCGTACAAGGATGCATCAGTACACCCGGAGGCAGTGTACATCTTCAAGACCGGGGAGGTTCCATCGTCACAGGAGCCAGATTCAATCGAGGCAGAAAACGATTTGAGGGGGAGACCGTTGTTTGGGCCACAAGCGCCGGAGATGACATTGGCAGCCTCGATGCTAGGAGAGACGCAGTCGGCGACATAGTAACCACTGAAGGCAACCTCGATGGTGGCCGTGGCCGTGGCCACGAGGGCGGGAATGAGGGCGAGAAGCTGTAATTGTCAACATGGAAAAGAAAGACTGTTACGTAACTAGTCACCTAGTTACTGATAGTTATTACTAACCTTGAATTGCATGGTGGGAGAGGATAGAGAGGTAAGATCTGAGTCTAGTCTGTTGAATAAGGCGAAAGTGTCCCTGTTCATGATGTTCTGACGGACCCTTTTATAGAGGTAAAGACGGTTCATCTCACCAGGATGTGATCCCAAGACGGCGGAATGGTTCCGAGTGCCAAGATGAGCGGAGATTTTTCACCGCTGTCTTTATGAGATCCATTTTCCTAAAAGGGAAACTTGTTAAGCTACCTCTCTCTTTACTCATCTTCTCATCATCGCTTATGAATCAGCCACCTCAAGCTAACAATGTCTACTAATCTCAATGGCAACAAACCTTCTGTACTCAGCCAATATTGCAGTTTGTCTTGGCGGCTTGGCTAAAATGTGGTCGATAGTTGCACTTTGAATAAACGTGTCATGTCATTATCTTTCAAGGGGTTATGACTTCGAAAGTCGTTGGTATCAATATGGTGACATCTACTATGGGAAAGCACCAATCAAAATGCCTGTGCGTACAAGTTTGAGTGCCTCATTCAAGTTGACCCCATCGGTAAGAGTTGGCGAGATTTTAGTGTGGGGATAATGCAAAAGACCTCCTCTTCTTCTAGAATCGGTATGGCAGCTGGTCAATGAGTCCTTTACGTTCGTCCACTATTACTATTACCAATAATTATATGCCCTTGGCAATTGGAAAATGAGGTCGCCCTCTGGGCTGATAGTTTTATACTATAGAATAATGGTAGGCTCCACCTAGTTGGGCCAGCTATACTATATTCAATTTCCTTTTACTTGTGGCACCTTCTAAATGGTATTGCAAATACATATGATCATATATTACTCTTTCAAATTTAGCCGTTCAGGCTATATGCCTCTTTTCCTTAGATACTTGCTCCTCCTAGGGCTCTAGTACCTATCAGGACTACAATAGCGATGTAACTCATCATATAATAGTTATATAGCTGCCACCATAGGTGTTATAGAAGAAAGGCTATGATGATGGTATATGGGGTGGGGGATATAGCCACCGGAACTACATTTTTATAGTCTGTTTAGTTATAACCATGGGTTAAAAACATCAGCTGGACGGACGGGTCCAGAGAGAGATAGTAAAGCAATCTAAAACCGTATATTATACAAGCCTATGTATCATAAAATCTGAAAGTCTCCATGTTTAATGGGCTTCGCCCTATCGCTAGGAGCCCAGGAAATCATATTAAATATCTGGAAATAACATGAAGCTCCCATAGCTATTTGTTTAGCCCATCAGCTTAGCAAGTGCCGGAAGGGGCATTCTTGCAAAGATCAGCCTTTCCGCCAGACACAGCGACCTTCGTCCAAGTCCAGCCAGAGCAGCTGGAGGTGCTACCACACTCGATAGTGACATCGGTACCGGCAGAGGTAACAGTGCCGTGGACATTGTTCAAGGTGAGACCAGTGATGGGAACGCCGGTGGTAGGACTTCCAGTGTATCCAGCATTGGTGTAGTCCTGACGGATGGTGACTCCCTGGCTGGTGATGCCGGAGAGAGTGATGTCCTGGAAGGTGACGCCCTTGATGCTACCGGTGGCGCCGGCGACAGCCTTGACACGAACGCCTGGAAAAGGTCATTGGTGAGTACAGGTGTGCGTTTAGTTCTCGATAATTGAAGATGATACATACCGTTCTGAGAGTTAACAACCTGGGTGTCGCTGATCTTCACAGTGTCAACAACATTATTAGAGCGGCCGCCGACAGAGCCGATGGACAGTCCGTGACCGCCGGAGCAGTAACCGCCAGAGAAGACAATATTCTAGCTCACACTTAGCAGGTAGTTTTAATGAATCCACATTCTTGAAATGCGTACCGTTCCCGAGTTGATAGCAAGGCAGTCATCCTGGTTGTAAACAGTGGCACCAGTGATGGTGATGCTGTCACTGTCACCGATATCAAAGGCGTCGGTGTTGTGGCCGAGGGAGTTGACATCACCGTCCTTGTTATTGATGGTGGCACCACTGATAGTCAGGCCAGAAGAGCCGTCAATGCTAAACACCTGGACCGGAGAGTTCTTGATGTTCAAGCCTGTGATGCTGGAAGTTCCCTTAAGGCCATGGGCAAAGAAAAACTTGGGTTTGATGTTGGTCTTGGAGTTCGAACCCTCGCCATCCCACCAGCGAGAACCATCGCCATCGAGCACATGTCCGCTGGCTCCGGAGACCTTGATGTTTGTTCCAGAGACGGAGATCAAAGGTCCCTCCCACTGCTTGTAACCGAAGGTGGTAGTGCCTTGGAAGATGACCTATAATAAACGCTATATGTTAGCTTCAGTCATTGATATGGTGCAAGATTGCTCATTGCTGGCTCACCTCAGTGCCAGTGGCAAGACCAGTCAAATCTAAAGTAGTACCAGCTGGCACGGCAACATTGTTTAAGATGATGGTGGAACAGCTGGCCTTGCCTGCCTTTGCAGCCGCGGCACCAGTGGACCCGGAAAAGGTGCAGCTGGAGGCACGGGGAATTAGCCCGCTGCCCTGGACGGGCTCAGCAGCAGGAGCCCCGAAAACCAGGGAGGACGAACCAAGTAGTCCAAAAAGAATGGCAGTGGTCAACATTGTAAGAGTCAAGGAAAGAAAAAGAGTGAATATATATATTTAGTAAGTAAAGAGTGATGATGATATCCCAGCATGTTTAATGTAGAGAAATCAGACTGTTATATAGTCTATTTCTTATGTGTCCATCGGATCTACTGGTATCTAACTAAATTAAGAAACCCATGGTAACCTGTATAATCCAAAACAGCATGCCAAGCTCCCAATCAGGATAACTACTCGCCTAATATAGTTAGACTAGTTGATTCATGGTAGTTTATTATTTTCTAGGGATGTAATTGGTTGATATTTAATCACGTACTCTTCTTGAAACATCCTGAGGAAACTCTCTTTAACTAGTTAATGTGGTTACCTATGGGTTTACTAATTAAGCCTGCCCTTTACCAGTCTACTCCAAACCCCCTGTCTCACTTGCAGATTCTCTGCCCAATTAATGCTCGGGTTATTTCGTATTATCCGCATTTTCTAAATATTAATAGATCACTTACTTTCCTCATGAGACAAGTGATTTAAGACATTTCATGGGACCAAGAACTTGCAACATTATTATTTCCACCTATCTAGATCGTATTACCTGGTCTAAGGGGGTCCTGGGGCTGCGGCCCGAGCCTCGTTATCGACTTTACACCTTAGTTGTAGCCGAAAATATACATTGCAATATATAGGTGGAAAGAAGTAGAAATTATAGTTTATCCAGAGCAGGAATGCGCTGGCATGACGAGACGAGCTTTGATCTGTAATGAGCTCCAGATTGATCTATGTACTTGGCCAGCCTTTGTCTGCCAGAACGAGTGTTTGGTGAAGCGAAAAGCCTTGAGTGCTCCTAGTAGGCCATGGTTGGAGGTAGACAACGGTAGCACTTAGATGTAGAGGTGACTAGGATAATTAACACACTCCTGATTGACTGCGCCACTGAACAACCTTATGCATCTCTCGTCCTGTTCATATCTCAAACCCACGTCCTTGGCAAGGTTGCTGCTTTCGTTCCAGAACCAGAGGCCATAACCCTTAGGCGTGAGGAGACGATGGGGCCCACGCAGATAATGACACCTGAGAGGGTTACTAGGGCATTATTAAGTATGGGCCTAGTGATATATTAAAGGAGGAGAGTCTTCATCTCTAGTATATTAAAGGAGCTCTAATATTCTAAAACACATTCACTACTGAATCTTATATAGTGCTAAGATAGATTATCTGGCTGTTCAGAATAATCTGTAGTTAGTGAAAATGCCTTTCTATATATGTATAACCACTAAAGCTGCCTTTTAATCAGGATCACTATGCCGGCTCATATTATTAGTTTATTTTTTATAATTATGATCAGCACAGATACTCCTAAGTAACTAGCCTCTTATGGGGTAATTAATTAGAAGAATATAGAATCATATTTGGAAATCCTGAGTATCCTCAATAGACTTCAACAGTGACTTAATCTTACCTTACTGATATAAGAGGAAACTGAAAGCGTTGGGCAGCGCCTTGATATGCAGTGATCATATAATAGGGACCCTAGGCCTGGGTAGCCTGTCTGTGAGGATCAGATAGGAAATATCACCAGGGTAGCTTTGCGTAGTGAGGGGTCATTCACTACATTTTATATATTTTGGGGTTATGTTAACAATGATAACTACTTTCCTATTTTCAAGAAGTAACTATGAATATTGGGACATTTAAAACAGTGAGAAAGAAAAAAGTAGTCATGCTATATATAAATTATAAGACATGATGGGAACAATAATTTAGAACAAGTAAGGCAAGCCTTTTTCACACTCTAGCCATTATTGACTATAAATATAGGCTAGAAGAAATGGTGAACCAATAGCAAATTCTTCTAGACTTAATTAAGGGGATGGGAGGACATGCATTCTGCTGAAAGAGCCATCAGGAGCGATGTAATCAACAGTAATGTGATTTCTTCTATCGGAGCGGCTAGTATGAGGCCCATTCCTACAGCAATGAGTTTGAATTAACCAACACAAAATGTCTTTACTTACACAACCTTCGCGTTGACAGCCCAGGATGGAGCAGAGTTGACAACATCTGCAATGATTGCATTTCTTTTCTTGCGTTTAGATAAGAACATATTTTCTGGGTCGAAAGTAACGTCAGCTGCCGTCAAAGTCATCTTGTTGTGGCTTGGTTGAGCTTCGTCGACAGATTATATACACAAAGCTATGACTTGAAGAAGTAAAGTCAGAGAAAAAGAAAGATATAAAAAGCATCATTGGATTGGTGATACTTGCAAATTATTTGGAGAAGAAAGGAAGGCTTGTTTTGGTTGTTGTTTCTACATGACTCCAAACGAGCAGACAGAGCCTTTTATACTACTTCTTCAAGTCCAGACCTCATTCTGAGCGTATGCCTTAAAAAGGGCTCAGTGTTTCATATTTACTGTATGGTTGGCTTCAGAACCAATGGATACGCCGCTCCAGCATCAATATCTATTTTTATTAAGCGCCTGCTGGGGCCTTCGTTCTACTTGTTAGTTAGGTTTTTATGCTATAGAACCCCTGTATTTGATTTTCATTAATATACATCTAATCCTTTTAAGATAATACTAGTGTATATATTATTATCCTGTAGGGTGAAGTTAATCTATAAAGATATCCTACATCTATATAGCTGAGCATAATGACGATTTCAAAGTTTTCTTAATATAATAAATTAGATATGAGAATAATAGTCATCTTAACTGCACAGTAGACTCATGTTCTAACTATAACCCCCTAGCTACTCTAGAGTGCATACTACCTTATAGAGAGACAAGGCGGCTAAGACCAAGCCAACAAATGAATGCGGAAGGCGCCTACTGGGGTGGGGGGTCATGTGGGGCGGCGCTTGCCTGCGCCAAACCGGGAATTAGTCGTTGCTGTTTCGACCGATCGTTTTTTAAATCCATCCCTCTGTGCTTGACGCTCGATCTCTTTACCACGCAACAATTCCTCCCCATGAGTCTTAATCACTTGCTCTCAATCTTCTCACCGTGCAAGCCATTATATATCCTCGTCGTTCGGTTCCCCGCCTCTTCTCCCAAGAAAAGTACTGTCGAAGACTCCTTGTTGGGATAATGGACCCTCCCACACCCTCATCTGAACCCCCCAAGGATCGAGAGCAATGGCGCTTCCACGAATTGAATGATCCCGAAGAGTGGATTGAAGACTATCGACCAGGAAAGCTTCATCCGGTGCATTATGGGGATACCTTCAAGGGCGCCCAGTACCAAGTGATTCGCAAACTGGGCTATGGCTCCTTCTCCACTGTCTGGTTGGCGAAAGACAAGCAGTATGTTGCCTTCGCCCCCCAGTTGATCCTCCACAGTCTAACTAGATGATCAAGAAACCATCGCCATGTTGCCCTGAAAATTCCGGTGGCAGGCTCTACAGCAGGACAACATGAGCTTGCTATTCTGCAGCAGTTATCCCAGTCAGCCTCAACCCACCCCGGAAGGAAGCACATCACACACATCTTAGACCACTTCCAGCACATAGGCCCAAATGGAACTCACTGTTGTATGGTGTTTGATATTATGGGCCCCAGTACGGCAAGTGCTCTGTTCAAACTGCGCCAATTCAAGCAAGATGGAATAGAATTGCCAGGCGGGGTGGGACCATGGATTTATACCAACAGGTTTCCACTATGGATGGCCAAGTCCATCCTTCGTCAGGCCTTGCTAGGGATCGACTTTCTGCACCAGAATGGTATTGCCCATGGAGATATCCAACCCGGAAACCTCTTATTCTCCCTTAAGGACTTGAATGCTATTCCAGAGAGTCAATTGGCCTGGAAAATCAAGTCAAAGCCAGTCCAGCGCCTAGACGGCAAGCCTGATCAGTGGGCGCCGCAGTACCTTGCTCAGAGTCGCTCATTGACTGAATATGTTGATTGGAGTGAGAGTTTGATGATTAGAATATCGGACTTTGGTGGAGGTATCTTTCTACTCTATCTATAAGATTATATTCTGTGTCTGTTTGCTAATAATGTGGCAAGCCTTTCCTTTCTCTGACCCACCAGTCAAATCAATTACTCCCGTCAGTCTACGCAGTCCCGAACTCGTTTTTGCGAATATTGTCAACAAGGACCAAGATCTGTGGAGTCTTGGCTGTCTGGTTTTTGAAATAGTCACCGGCAAGGCTCTTTTTGCCGTTGACTCCTTTGGCCCGGACGAAGAGACGGACGACGACCACCTTATTCAATTCAACGACATCCTAGGCCCGCTCCCAAGTCACCTGCTGGCCCAATATCCTCGCGCTCACATATATTGCAACGACAAGGGTGAAGTGACTCGGCGGTATATCGAAGAACTGGAGGATGATGAATCTGATAGTGACTACCCTCCCTTGCCTTGCTTGGAGGAGCAGTTTGACAAGGCGAAGCCGCCTGAAATGGGAGATGAGGAAGCGCAGGTTATCAAAGTCCTCCTACGACAAATGCTCAACTATGACGCTGCTAAGCGGCCTTCGTCAGGAGAACTTTTACGACACCCATGGTTCAATTAGAGAGATGAGCTTTCTTTGATAGTCATGACTCTGGAGAAGATGTATGTGCAACACCAATATATTGAGGTATTGAAGCGCCTGGTAGAGCCATCCAATTATCTAAATCTGGTAAAGACTTTTTCTAATAATACCTGTGTACTTAATTAACATGAAGTCGGCCCTAGAGCATAAATATCCCACATAGAGCACTGTTTAAAGCCATCTAGATATACATAAAGAACTTTCTTAATAGGTTCGATTTATTACTGTCAAGACATACTGATATTCACACTATTGTATGCTACAAGCATCAAACCCTAATCAATACTATTTACTATAAATGGTTAAGATGAAACTCCTACCAAACGCAGAGAGAAAAGGAAACTGTCAAGTAGAACCCTAAGGCCATAGAAGGCGCTTCTGCCATGCATTCCCATCCTCCCCGTGCACATACTCGAGGCGATGGTGCAGTCGACTGGCGTCACCCTGCCAGAACTCGACGACCCGGGGGGTCACGGCGTACACGCGCCATGCCTCTACACCCAACAGAGGGTCGTCCATCATTGCAGCCGCTGTCTGTGCACGGCGATGGCCCAGCACTTCCCGGTTAGCAAGAGGCCTGCTCTGTTGCGAGGCTGCGGCCGTCACGCGTGCTGCCAGTGGGCGTGCCTGGTAGTCCTGCGCGCTCTCATCGGCCGGTAACGCAGTGGCGCGCCCTCTGACGCGGATCTGTCGAGCCAGCTGAGGCCAATAGAACGTCAGCGCTGCGTGTTGATTGCATGAGAGCTGGATCCCCTTGGGGCTGTCGGCTTTGATGGCAAAATGCCAGCCACGCGAGTCGACATGCTTTAGGATCAAAACCCGCGCGTCGGGAGCGCCATCAGCATCTACCGTGGACAGCGTCATAGCATGCGGTTCACGGACACCTGCGGCAACCGCGTTGTGGAACCAGAGCTTGAAGGCATCGTGGGGAGTATCGGGGAATGCGTCAAAGTCGAGATCAGGGAAGGGGCCTTGCAGGACGGGAGTATTTCGGAGTTGGTCTTTGAAGGAATTATTAGACATCATGTTATTGCATGACTTGATACAGTTGACGTCAAGTGTCATTATTAATATGGTGAATGATTCTGCTTATATCTGGCGTATGACTCATATTATAGACATGTTATGAAACGGGGCGCTAAACTACAGGGAGCAGAGTATATAGGTACTCTAGGTATATAGTATTTATGTAGTTAACTAAATAGTTCTGGACATATCATGCTCGAGTCTGATACCCTCTGGATCAAAAGCACAAAGATTATCAATATGATAGTGATTTTCTATTATTTACAGCCTAATGAGGGCGGGGGTGGGGCTGAGCAACAATATAGGATATGCTGGGGTTTGATAAATATTTTAGACAAACTATTATACTTCATGGTCTCTCTTATCATTGAATCTGTTCTTCCACTATAGATATCAATCCACTCAGTATTGATATAGTCCAAAAAATGATACTTGAGTATACTTTATATAAGCAGTGAAATGTCGACCCTGATGGATTTAGTGACCCCTTCCTTCCCTTCTAGAGGGCAATTTTCTGCCATATATGTTAGGCATCAAAAGACTTCTTGAGAGCCATATGATTCTTATATTTAGTAATGACTCTATCTCAATGTGTATGCTCATTACTATGGGCCCTCATTAATTATCTATAATTCCTATATTCCTGCATTCCTGCATTCCCATGATGAATCCTTTATTGAATACTATGATACTCTCCAGAGTAGACTAATAAAGCTTAATGAATTCTACAGTATTATTGCCTTAATGGTTAGATTATATAATAAGGAAACTGTATAAAGTGTCACTTCTGTCTAAACACTACTATAAATATAAAGCTTCCTACTAGTCATCAATCTCAGCATACTCTGTTCCTTCACTGCTCTCTATATTGATCCTAGTATGGATGATGGCCTAGCTGTTTACTGGTTTGTCTAGGAATGATATTGTGCTCAATCACCTGGGTCAGTTCGAGCCACCTAAGTTGCTGTTGGTCAGGTTTGATTACCCTGCAAGATCCAACGAGTTTACTCGTCCAGCAGTGTATAAACTTATGATTGTGACGCCATGTATCAATCCTTCTGCCGATATTTTCCCGCATTATGCGGGGTATTGCGGGGGAATATATAGAATGATATTGCCGCATGGAAAGAAGCACCAGATGGCCAGCAATGATGATCAGTTGTTATTGTGAATAATTCTAGACAGCAAGCAAACCTCCTCTGTTCCAACATGAAAGGTTCCAGGGGCTGGCGGCAGTGGATGCTGGCCTTGGTCTTTCCAGGCCTCATCATAGCCCGGCCGGTAAGTGGCATCTTGTCCCTATAGTTTCTCTCTCCCTCACTCTAAACCCCAACTCTAGGCATCCTCCTCGCTTGGAGCAACGTCAATTTCATATTATCCCCAAGCCACCATGGCGGCAGACAAGGCCCTCCCAGTGCTTGCCAACGTGGACGATCCCAGCGCCGTTGACGCCCAGGATGTGTGTCCTGGCTACAAGGCAACCAATGTCCAGACCACTGAGGACGGCCTAACTGCCGATCTGGTTCTCGCCGGCGAGGCCTGCAACGCCTATGGCATCGACATCCCCGCCCTGAACCTCATGGTCGAGTATCAGGCCGACAGCCGGCTACACGTTCAGATCCTGCCCAGTGTGCTCACAGCTGCCAACGCCAGTTACTACACGCTCTCGCCCGATCTAGTGCTCGAGGGCCTCTTGGAGCCCGGCTCTCACGCCCACAAGGAGCTGAGCTTCCAATGGAGTAATGAGCCGAGCTTTTCGTTCAACGTAACGCGTGTGTCGAATGGCGATGTCCTCTTCTCCACCACAGGCTCCCAGCTGGTCTACGAAAACCAGTTCCTGGAGATTGTGACCAGCCTCCCCGCGGAATACAACCTGTACGGTCTAGGCGAGGTGATCCATAGTCTGCGGCTGGGGAACAACCTCACCCGCACCCTGTGGGCTGCCAATGCCGGCAATACCATCGACATCAACACGTACGGCAGCCATCCGATCTACATGGAGACTCGCTACGACACAGCGCACGGAGAGAACCGCTCCCACTCTCACGGGGTGTTTCTCCGCAACGCTCATGGTCAAGACGTCCTGCTGCGCGAGGAGAAGCTCACCTGGCGCGCGCTGGGCGGCAGTCTGGACCTGTACTTCTTCTCGGGGCCCTCCCCCGTCGAGGTGATCCAGCAGTACCAGGTTGTGGTCGGACTGCCGGCCATGCAGCGTTACCACACGCTGGGCCTGCACCAGTGTCGATGGGGATACGCCAACTGGTCAGTCGTGCAGGAGGTGATCGACAACTACGCCCGCTTCAACATCCCGCTGGAGAACATGTGGAATGACATCGACTACATGGCCTTTTACCGTGACTTTGACAACGACCCGGTGCGATTCGGGTACAGCGAGGGCCGGAAGCTGATCGACTCCCTGCACGCGAATGGCCAGTACTATATCCCCATTGTCGACCCGGGGATCTATGTGCCGAACCCCTTCAACGCCAGCGATGCCTATGAGCCTTTTACAAGGGGAAACGAGAGCAACGCGTTCCTCAGCAATCCAGACGGCAGCCTGTTCATCGGCGCTGTTTGGCCTGGCTATACTGCGTTCCCCGACTGGCTGGATTCCTCGGCGAGGGAGTGGTGGGCGTACGAGTTGCAGGCCTGGCATGACAAGCTGCCCTGGGATGGCAGCTGGCTTGATATGTCGGAGGGTAATCTATCGCCCATTACTGTTGGTGTGATAATGCACTGCTAATGTCTGAATAGCTGCCTCTGACTGTGCTGGAAGCTGTGGTTCGGGAAATCTTCATCTGCAGCCCATCATCACCCAGACTGGACTCCCCGGCTCCGGTAAGCTGATGGTTAGCGATATACTTGTATCTTACTGACAGCTCAGCTGGCAATCTTGTCCTCGAGTACCCCGAGGAATTCAACCTCACCAACGCCACCGAGGCGGCCGTGGCGGCCTCTCAATCGGCCAGTGAGTTGGCAGCCGAATCAGCAACTGCCACAGCGTCCACCAGTACATCCACGACATATGTCCAATCCACCCCCAACGTCGTCCGCGATGTCGAGTACCCTCCCTATGTCATCAACAACGGCCACGGCGCGTTGTCCGAGGGCGCCATTGCCACCAACGCCACGCACCATGATGGAACGCTCGAGTATGATATCCACAACCTGTTCGGCCTGGGCGAGGCGCAGACAACCTATTTCGCCCATCTCGCCATGGAACCCAACCGACGGCCCTTCCTCATCACCCGCAGCACCTTTGCTGGCTCTGGGCGCTATACCGGCCACTGGGGGGGCGACAACAACAGTCGCTGGGGATCGATGTGGTTTGCCATTCCGCAGGCTTTATCTTTCCAGCTTTTTGGTATCCCGATGTTTGGCGTGTACGTTCTCTGCCTCTTTCGAACCCATATCTACGGTATACTCCTAACAAGGTGTTGCATAGAGATACGTGTGGCTTCATGGGAAATACAGACGAAGAGCTCTGCAACAGATGGATGCAACTGTCGGCCTTCTTCCCCTTCTACCGGAACCACAACGTGCTGGGCGCCATCCCGCAAGAGCCCTACAACTGGGCGTCTGTCATCGAGGCAACCATCACAGCCCAAAAGGTCCGCTTCGCCCTCCTCCCATACCTTTACACGCTTCTCTACCAGGCTCACGCCACCGGTTCCCCCGTGATGCGTGCCCTGGCGTGGAACTTCCCCAATGACCCGCGTCTTGCCGACGCAGACACCCAATTCTTCCTTGGCGATGCTATTCTCGTCATTCCCGTGCTGGAGGTTGGCGTCAGCACCGTGGACGGTGTCTTCCCCGGCTTGGTCGAGGGCACAGACCTGTACTATGACTGGTACAGCCAGAGCAAAGTCGATGTTCCGTCCACCTGGAACATCACCATCAGTGCCCCATTGGGACATATTCCCGTTTACATTCACGGGGGGAATGTTCTCGCCGTACAGGACTATGCCATGACGACGCGCGCCGCACGACAGACCCCCTGGTCAATCATCGTGGCGTTGGATATTAACCAGACCGCCGAGGGGTATCTGTATCTGGATGATGGTGAATCTCTCGTTGGCGATACCAAGAGCGTCTACTTTACTGCTGATAAAAGTTCCCTGTCTGTAAGTGTGGAAGGGGACTTTATCGACTCCAACGGCCTTGACACAATCACGATTCTGGGACTGGACAGTGTCCCCGACGGTTCAGTCAGAGTGGATGGTCACATCCAGGACGCGAATATCACCTGGAATGATACAAATAATGCCGCTGTCATTGGGGTTTCGTTGGAAAGTGCATTTCAGTCTAGCTGGACCATCACATGGGATTAAACATTGACTAGGTAATTTGTCTTTGTTTATTATATCTATGTTTGTCATCTTATAATCATCAACTCGGCTGGATAGTAAAAACCATCAGTAACAAATACCAATGAATTCCTGCCACGTTACATAGATGCGATGAAGTAATAATATGCAACCGCCAAGTCCATAACGTAATAGATCCGCATATCCGCGGGCTATATCCGTATATCCGCCGCCCAAACACGAGTCTTACTTTTTGCTAGTACATTCTAGGCCTAGTTCACGCCACACATCGTCGATCTTCTAAAAACTATAGGAGCTCATGATAATCTCTATTCAACAAAAATATGCTTCATGAATGGGATTATCTGAATCTTAAAGGTTGGATTGATAGCCACTATCCAGATACTGGATTCTTATAAGATATTTAAACATATTGAAAGCTAGAGACCCCATGGCGAGGCCCATTGCCTCTCATGTCTTGGACCATGAAGGTGATCACTGAGGTCTCATATCCCATACACCATTTCATTTTCAATTCCCATTCAGGACTCTACTTGAAGAAGAGGAAGAATGATATATAGATTGAAGCCGGCAAAACCATTAACACCGACTATGTTCGGCATCCCGCAACGGGAAAATCCACGTCTCCACTCAGGTTCCCCGAGGGAAAGAGTTTTTCTTGGCTCAATCCAAGAAGCAAAATTATGCGAAAGTTACAGTAAAGTCAATGCTGGCATAGTCAGTTTTGCTCCTGTCCAACAGCAAAGCTTCAATTCCATTCCCGGAAGTGTCGACCTGTAGAATCGGGTTGAGTAGAAGCCAGGTCCGGCCACTATGAGCGACGAAGAGTCATACCCCGTTGACCGGAAGGCCGTGATCGACGGGCCTCTTGAAAAGGATGGCAAGAAAGCCTTGTCCACCAAGGAGCTGGAGCCCTTTGGCAATGAGGAAACCGCAGAGGTCAAGTACCGGACCATGAAGTGGTGGTGAGTAGCCAATCTTCAGAATTGACATGGTTCGCAGATTATCAGGGCTGACAAACCACCTCTAGGCACTGCGGCATGCGTGAGTATTGGCCATCTATCTGGCAACAATACCGAGTTCCTTTAAGGCTTCTAACAGATGGCAGTGATGATTGCTGAAAATGTCTCGGTGGGAATTCTCTCTCTCCCGTCTGCAGTGGCTACACTTGGAATGGTGCCGTATGTATCATCTTCCAATTCCCTCAAATTATTCCTAACTAATATCGAAACCAGTGCTGCCATTGTGATTTTGTTTGTGTCTGCTCTCTCATGGTATACGGGCTACGAAATTGGCCAGTATAAGCTTCGTCACCCCGAGATTCACAGCATGGGAGACGCCGGAGAACTCCTGATGGGTCCCATTGGCCGTGAAATCCTCGGACTTGGCCAGCTCCTCTTCCTGATCTTCCTGATGGCCAGCAACATCTTGACATTTAACATCTTGATGAATGTGCTCACTGGACACGGAGCCTGCACTTTGGTCTTTAGTGTTGTTGGTCTGATCATCTGCTTCCTTGGCGCCCTCCCTCGGACAATGGACAAGGTCTATATCATGTCTGTCGTTTGTGAGTGAAATGAAGCCTAAAACCTGTTTCGAATGTACTAACTGATATCGTCTAGCCTTTGTGAGTGTCTTTACTGCCACTCTGGTGACGATGATTGCTGCGGGTGTCGAGAGCAAGGGCCATATCACAATCCATGCTACCACCGATGTCAGCTTCCGCGACGGTTTTCTGGCAGTAACAAACATCATCTTTGCCTATCGTATGTTAAACAAGACTTTTCCCCTTCTTTTCCCCCTCATTAATTTAATATTCCAGTCGCCCATGTTGCCTACTTTGGTTTCATGTCCGAGACCGAGGACCCCCGGACTTTCAACAAGTCGCTTGCGATGCTTCAGATCATTGACACAGTCCTCTACCTCGTCAGTGCTCTCATCATTTATCGCTATGTTGGACCGAATGTCTCGTCGCCTGCCATCTCGTCCCTGAGTCCACTGATGAGCAAGATCGCCTGGGGCCTTGCTATCCCGACAGTAAGTCAATCATCTTTCAGTCTTCCTTGCTGTCCGTATATCGATACTAACTCAATAGACTATCCTGTCGGGTGTCGTCTTGGGTCATGTCGCGTGCAAGTACATTTATGTGCGCCTGTTCCGTGGCTCAGACAAGATGCACACCCGCAGTCTGTTATCCATTGGAACCTGGGTCGCCATTTGTATTGGCGTGTGGGTTGTATCATGGGTTGTGGCAGAATCCATTCCTGTGTTCAATGACCTACTGAGTCTTATTGTAAGTCCTGGACGGGCCCTATTCCTTTCTCTGGGGATACGAATATCGGCTAACTTCAACCTTTAGAGTGCATTGTTTGGCAGCTGGTTCAGCTGTATGTCAATCCAAATCCCCAATATCCCAGCTGATATCGATGCTAATGTGCGGAATAGTTGGCCTTCCTGCCATTTTCTGGTTCCACATGAACAGAGGCCGATACTTCAAGACCTTCCAGAAGACATGCATGACGATTGTTAATATTGGTGTCCTGGCATGCGCCATTGCTATTGTGAGTTTCCCGTCCTCCTTGTATTTCAATGCTGACTGTCATTTCAAGTGCGTCTTGGGTCTGTATGTGTCTGGAGTTGCCATTCACAACGACGCCGCCTCCAGCAGCTGGTCTTGCGCCAACGATGCGTGATTCTTGAGTAGCCTGGATGATGCCTAAACGGCCTTGATCATATTTGACTGGCCTTGTAAACTATTCAACCTAGTATATAGTATGACTAGATAAAACTGGGAGATGATAGACGGGAGAAGTTTTCATAGAATAAATTAATTCTTTTTTGACACCAACCTTTTCTATTAAAGTTGATAAAGCCTGACTATGCCTAGCTTTCCAGCTCAATGATGCCACACATCCAACACACGCATTTTCTACAGATGCAATGCCTGAAAAACAAAGTCAGCAAGATCTTTACGGCTGATATAAGGAATGTGGGGATGAATGCGGGGTACCTGGTCTCCTAGACAGCTCATGGCATTAGCTAATGTTGAGGATATACGGAGTAAGGGCTCAAGCATTGAATAGATGTATTCTTAGATACATGATCGGCAGCACTGAGGATATTAGCCACGTCAGCATCAGGTCCACTTTGAGGTTGAATAGTATAGAGCCATTCTTTAATGCTCAGCATAGAGTATAATTTTATATTATTATAGGAAAACAGACCACCCAGCTTCTGAAGAGTTTCTAAATAGTAATTAGCACTTCAAATTATCATTGATAAGAAAGTCATCCTTTAGATCAACTGTAGAGGACACCACGTACTTAGGCTTAGCACCACACATTGCCTTTCCTCGGCTCCCCGCGTCTAGGATAGCTCCATCTTTCCACCCACCACTCATCCAGGGGCATCGCCCATTCTCATATTCTTTATAAATCACATTTCCTTGATCTGGACTCAAACTACTTTAACACCATGATTATCATTTTTACGTAGTACCTACCCAAATAGTCGATTATAAAGAGCTGAGTCATGGATTCTCTGTCATACACTTAGGGTCGTGGCCAAGCGAATGCTCCATGAACTCCTTTGACTGGCTATGACTCTTCCTGGCACGCTAGTTCGTTCCGAGTAATTGCGATGCTATTTCGTCTTTAATTGTCTATTTATCTCCCCCACAGTTGGCTGGTTCAAACGTAGTCAGATAAATCTTGCTATCCCCCCCCCTGAGACCAAGTCGTGCTGGATCCGACACCATGAGCTTTCCCTTCCATATCACCGAACATGTCATTGATGCAGCGTACATTCGAGACAATGCTCGTGCTACAGCTACCCCGGATGCCCCCTTGAAACTATGTGTTAAACAATATTCTCCCATCGATAACCTGGACCCCCGACCGGGCGATGTGACCGTTGTTGCCGCTAATGGCATTGGATTTCCCAAGGTATGCTTGCCTCTTCTCTCTGATGTAGAAACTGGCGAGTAACCGCAGACCAGGAGGTATACGAGCCTCTGTGGGAAGAACTCCTGGCGAGATCCAAGAAAGATGGCTTCCGTATTCGCGCAATCTGGATGGCCGACCCAGTGAACCAAGGCGCCAGTGGCATTCTCAATGAACAACATCTCGGAAACGACTGTAGGTAAAGATTGAGAAAAAAAAAAGCCCCAGTAGACAAAACTGACAAGTTCAGGGACCTGGAGTGATAACAGCCGCGATATTCTTCATATGGTATCCCATTTCCGCACAGAGATGCCCCGGCCAATACTGGGTATCGGCCATAGCGCAGGCGCAGGCGCACTGTCAGTCATTACTTGAGACCACGCTCACGTATGGAAAAGGACCTTAATACTGACACATTTTCACCCGGCAGCATCCTCGCGTCTCTCTTCCATCCAAGCCTCTTCTCCTCACTGCTACTGATTGAGCCCTGGATCACCGACCAGCCCGGAACACCTGAGGCGTTTTTGCTGCTCGTCATGGCGACCCAAAGGCGCGATACCTGGCGCTCGCGTGCAGAAGCTACTGAGAAGTTGCGCAGGAATCTCCGTAACTGGGACCCGCGCGCATTCCAACGCTGGACAGAATTCGTGTTCCGTGAGCTGCCTACGGCGATTTATCCATCGCCACCTGCGCAGCCCGGAGCTGTGACGTTGGCAACAACGAAGCATCAAGAGGTCATGTCGCTTACATACATCAATCCGCGGAAACAAACCATAGTCCAGTTCCCCGGCGAAGAAAGTGAAGAAAACAGAGCAAAGCAGAAGGCGCTGGTTCCCGGGAGACAGGGGTATCGGACTGAATCCATCGCGGCCTTCAAATTGATGCCGCATCTGGGGCCGTCCACGCTTTTGATCAGTGGGTCGCAGAGTCCGCTCTATAAGTCAGGAAAGCATACAGATGCGGCAAAGATAGCTGGGACAGGGTTTGGAGGAAATGGCGGGATGGCTTCTGGCCGTGTCCGTCACGTTGCTATTGATAAGGGGACTCATAGTCTTCCAATGGAGGAAGTTGAGGCCACTGCAGAGGCGATGGGGCCTTGGATTCAACAAGAGATGCAACGGTGGAAGCAGGATGAGGCTCAGCTGGCGCAGGATTGGGTTGCTCTCTCTACTCAAGAGAAGCTGACCTTTCCTTCGGAGTGGATTCAAATGTTAGAAATCCTCAAAGCAAAGATATAGACGCAGAATACTAGTAATATTGATAGCACGCAAGTGACTACCTTCTCATTCTCAAGGTCTTCCACTGCAATGCCAATGGATTCCTGATGGCTGCTCCCCCCTGGTGGACTCGTGCCCGTGGTCGACGGTTCAGCCCCGTAGCAGCTGGCGATGTCTTCTGCCGCACTCTGGATCAACTGGTCAAGGCCGGTTGTGACGTTAAACACGATTTCAGCACCAAGGCCGGAGGGGGGCAGAGAATCATAAGTCACGGAGGAGATGGCGAGACAGCCAGATGAATTGGTGGCATTCTACTAGTTAGTGATCAGTCTTCAAGATTGGGTGTATAAGCAATTCACTGTAGGTCCTGTCTGGCATATTTGGAGGATGGCAAGCCAGTTGGCGGTAACAGCCAAGCAGTTCGCGCTCTGGCTGAGTGCATTTGCGTCGGAACTGAGTGTGTTTGCGTCGTTGGAGGGAGTATTCGATGCACCCGCGACCTTCCACGCCAATATCGAAAATGCGCCGAATAGTGCTGCCAGAACTATGGCAAGTAACTCAAGGATTGCATTGGTGACAACCTCGGTCGCAAGTGGTTTGCTTTTTGCTGATACCTGCGTCTGGATCTGGATCAGTTGGTCGAGTCTTAGGACAAGCTCGCTGTCTTTGACTCCCTTTTCGGGGATGTCGGATGTGGAAGTAGATCGGTCCATAGTAGAGAACAATAAGAATATGGTAATAGTCAACCCCCGAGATCAATCATAAGGCTATTTCTCATCTACTCTCCAGTACAGGCAAGGCTGAGGCAAGGTTGACTGCAATACGAGGCGGCTTGTGGCAGCGCACAGGAAATTCGCTCGTTGCTGTCCTATCATCAGACTTCTTTATTGGAATTATTGAAATAAATTAGCTGGAAGAATAATACTTAACTATTATAGAAGATTAATAAATATTAAGGGCAGTTCTTACAACATATTTAAAATAGCTAACCAACTGTAGATATGTAGCACTAACCATATACTTAATATTATAGTAGCCAAACCGGAAAATTGCTCCCATCCTGATATTCATAATAATCAAGATAAAGTGAGGAATATAACTATTTATTATTTAGGTACGATTAAAAGTCTTGAAATATTATATGTCTACTAATACAAATCTCCAATGGAATCATCGATTTATTAACCCTAACCCTAAACCCTAAGGAATATCTTCAATTGCCATTTCTACTAAAACGGGTTTGTTGCATTCCACTCTGCAAAGCCCTCGCTCGGATCCAAGATCAACGAGGGATTCATCACCGCCGGCGTCCTCTCGTCCAACTCTCCGTTCCAGCAGTACCGCTCGAAGCAGCGAGTGCACTGATGCGTCCGTTGCATGCCCACACGAGCGAGGCTCCTCTCCACCACTGCACAGCCAATGCACTCGGCCCATTCTGCATCCCACGTCCCATTGCCCTGTGTGACAATATTGAAGCTGTTCTCGAAGATCTCCTGCATCTGCTCGCGGCTGGTGGCGGATTGCGTGAAGGAATAGTTTGTATACGCGCTGTACGGCGCGTTGGCCATGTACATCACGATTGGAGCCCGCTCGTCACCCGTCGTGGTCCTGCTCGCATTGCAGCCAAAGAAGGCCGGGTGGGTGGTGTAATTCATGTTCATCAGCGTGTTGACCGGCGGGATCACCGGGAAGGGAAGCCCCGTCGCGTTGGCGGCCCTGTAGGTGTTGTACAGGTTGGTCCCGTTGTTCCAGGAATACGGCGACGCATCCTGGGAGTCATCCCAGGCGAAGATGAAGTCGACGTTGCGCGCGGGCTGGATCTGGCCCCAGAAGGGGATTGTCTGGCCGGTCTCAGACCCATCTACCAGGGTGAGCTCGGGGGCAGTGTGTGCCACCCCGGATGAGAGGGAGAGGTTGGCAAAAGGGTTCGGGTAGACCGCGTATGCGCTCTGGGTGAGGTTCAATCCAAAGACCTCTTCAAAGCCCTCGATGATGCCGTCGAGATCACTGAGAGTGACGGCCCGCTTGGCAAACTGCCCGAGAGTGTCGTTGGAAACGGCCTCAAGATACCAGAAGTTGAAAGCATCGGCGGAAGACCCGATAATAAGGCTGTCCCGGTCGAATCCACGGACGCACACGCTGTCGTTCACAGGCTGGCCGTTGGATAACCGGTTGCCCAGCCATTCTGTGGGTGTGAAGGCCCGGACGGATCCCTCCCAAGCCCCAAACTCAAAGGGCGTCACATCGAACTATTCAAGAGATGAGCATATACCCATATGGAGATGTATATGTGCTTTATGGAAGAGTATGTTACCAAGGAGCGATTTGCCTGCGGTACCCAGAGGCCGTCGTATTCCAGATCGCCTGAGCCGACTTCAGCTAGATGGATGATCGGCATTGGCATCTCGTGGCTCAGGAACTTGCTCAATTGTCGAATCCCCGAATACGTAGTGTTGAGGCCGCCCTCCTCGCCGGGGATGAACTCGTACGCATAGGCACGCCCCAAGTAGTCAGACACCCCGACGTCGAATCCGGCCTCGAATTTGGTCGCAATCTGTTCAAACATGGTGACCTCGGTGGCGGCGTCAGCAGTGGTGTTCTCGACATTGTAGATCCGGTCGATCTCGGGCTTCCAGTAGTCGACGATCTCGTCGGCCGTCGGGAAGTTGTGAGCTGTAAATGACACAGTGGGCCATGATCCCCCGGACAACCCTGAGAGATAGGTTAAAGTCTGCAGGAGTCCGCCAGTGCGCTGCGTATTAGCTGCTGGGAGTCGCCCGTCGAAGGCCCGCATCGCCCCGGTGCCAGTAAACGCTGATCCAAACCCGCCGCCGCTGATGGCCATGCCTATAATCGGCACATGGGCCTGATGGGAGTCGTTCAGGCGAGCGATGTATTCCCCCATATCGAAGTCAGCCAGCTCAAGACGCTCAAGATAAGTCCTCAGCGCCTCAAGCACAACTGGTTTCCTGCCTTGGACCCAGTCCGCCTCGGCCGGGTTGAGACCGACAGCTGGTCGGACCCATTGGAGGTCTGTTGGGCATGGGACTGGGATGGGGGCGTAGCCCTGAGGAAGCTCTTGGGCAGCAGAGAGTGCTGCTACAGCAGCGATGGATATGAATAGAGGCTGCATCATGAGAAATTTAGTGATCAAAGAACAGTGGTGCCCCAAACTGCATATTAAGACCAGTCTTTATATATATGGCGAAATGTCTCTATATATGCTCTGACTATATTGACATACTGCTTGCCTAAAAGTTCGGTGCAATTGCGCGCTGCATACCCAAAAAGGAAACCCTGGCCGCCTGGCTAATCATGTGCGAGTGATCAGCAAGTGGCGCAATATAATGTAGTAGCCTGTTTTTTTTTTTTTCAAATTTATTGTATGATTATGATCTCACTTTTGCTTACTTGTTTCCATCAATTTAAGATTATATAATTATTCCTTTGGGTGACAGTTTAGCTGTAGTACACTATAGTATTCATCTATTGCTCTCCTAAGATAAATCTTACCCAAGGTGGATATATAAGTAAAATGTAATACTTCAAGCAGTGTCTACTTTTGTTCTACTCTTATCACTAAAATCTTTCTAACTCAGCAAATTCTTGACTAAGTGATCTTATGTGTTCCCCTTCAAGTAGATTCAAAGAGCATTCTGGGCGTTAGCTTTAGGCAATCACTATGCTGTTTTAACAAGCCAAATACTAAATATGCAGCTTACTCCCCCAAAATTCTAACAGCTTGTGGAGCTGAGGTCAGCATAATTACTATCTAGGAAATAATAGTAAAAACTGTCTAATATTAAAGTGATTAATACATAAGGAATTATAAAATAGTACTCTCAAGGTTCACAACTTATTGTAAGCCACTATATGAAGATATATATATTAGTTTTTTCTTTTCTTTTTTAATTATCCTCTATTATTTCCTTAGCTGTACGCCATTAAGCGGCATACATATATATATATCCCTTATATTTATATCTACTCTATGGAAGAGTAATATTTTCACTACCTGTAGATGATCATTCCCTACAGCTGCACATAATGGCGGGTCTCATCTAGATGACATGATACCCGCGCGCCATTTTTTACAAGTAGATTAGCTACAGAATTACAATAATAATATGCGCCTACATGGAGTAGGCTGCATTAACCCCCATGTCGCCATCTATATTTACTTATGCACTAAGATCTAAGAGCATCTTAGTAGTAAATATATGGTTAGTTCATATCCGCCTTGAGGTTGATTATCCTTCTCACCCCTCTACTAGTTCTTTCTTGGCATAAAAGAGCAACGCTGAGCCTCCATGACACTCTAGGTTATGTTTATAAAGGTATAGTACTAGGAGGTCTTTGAAGTGGCGGTTAGTTTAGGAAAGGGAAAATAAATCAGCATCCTCAGTTAGTTATGAAGTAATCTGCACCAATATCTCATTTAGAAACAGTAGCATTTATATGGATAGTAGTGATCGAGATACATGGATTATATACTAGAGATGGATGGAATGTGGATTTGGACGCAAGATAGAGTCTAAGCCGTACTCGGCAAGGGTATCTTTTTAAGTTGTACCTATCATCTGCTGTGGGCTAGGCCCAGGACTAGCAACTAGCTGAAACACGCAGACAACGCCATGTGCACAGTATAGAGCGCTTATGGCTAAATAGGCCGAGATATGTCTTATTTTACTGGAACCCAAACCTCTCCTTCTTCCGGCTAAACCAGGTGTCTCTGCAGTCTTCCTTATACCTAAATAATATTAATGGCAATCATAGATTTATAAAAGTCTACAACTACAAAGCTATAATTAATACTAGATTTCATTCATTATAAAGTTCTTTTATTTTAGTATGAAAATTTATATATTGGCATAGAGTGAATCCTTAAAACAATACTACTTCTCCTAGTGACTTTTAATCACTGGATGCTCATAAAGGGCATAAATAGGCTATGAGTGTAGTATATGCTAAACCCCGCCTTGCTCTGCAGTGGCATCCAGCATATAGGGTCCACATTAGATAGCACTTAGACATTATCACGTGCAAACCTAGGATAGCACACATTGACATCGACAGGGACCTCGGCGGTGATGGTGGAACCAAAGGGGCTATAGGCGTGAGAGATTCGGCTCGGCACATTGATTATGACTCTCTGGAAATACAGGAACAAAGAGAACGGTCCAACGTGTCCAGGCTGATGCAGATACATATGTTTACAGTAAATAAAGTATAGAAATATTTTTGATGGAGTAAAAGAATTGTAATAATGCATTACAATCCTCATCATGATACTATTACTAGCTTGGTAAAATAGTAGAATAATTGATCCAGGATATAATGGGAATATCCTATGATATCCCACCAAAATTGTGATATCAAGTGCTAGTTATGTAGTGAAGTGAGCTGATCTAGCATTTTCTAGTTGAAGTAAATTTAAAGCTAATATTTAATATATCTAGTGCGCCGAAAATTTCGCCGAGAAGGAGGTTTTTCCTAATTTGGCTTGATTCGTCATCTTCGTCATCAAGGGCAGTGATGATACAAATTCAATGAATGAGATGAGTACCTGATATAAAAGGCCGCTGTGACTGCCCGAAGCATTCTCATCGCACGCTCTATCCTGAATTGAATTGCAGAAACATGGCGCTCTCCGTCCTCCTTTTCTTGCTCCCTCTCTCTGCCATGGCAGTCCCTTCTCCATCACGGACCCTAAACAAAAGATCTGTGACCTGTCTTGATGTTGGCAATCAGGCCACCGCGTCCTGGACCAATGCTGCAGGGGAGAGTTGCACCTTTGTCGGAACCGTTGGGAGCAACTACGGGACCAATAGTGATGACGAGGGAGAGTATGTTATCCTTCCTCGCCTGCTTATACTAGATAGCTAATACGTCCAGCTACTCATGCAATGGTCGCTGTGGGGAAGGATGCACCGGATTTTCAATTGGCAACGTGTATACACAAGATTGCTTCTCCCACGACATCTGCTCATATTTTAACGACGCGACTGGGGGAGCGAGGTACTGTCCGGCTCAATTATATCACCTAAGATGGCAAACTAATTGGAATGCATAGTGATCCAAACTGTGGTGCCGCATACGTTGCTGCTGAAGATGATTTCTTGTTTGGATACATTGACGGATGCTCGCAAACGAATCCAACCGAAGCAGTGGTGAAGCCAACAACCACTCCAACATGCACATAGCCATCACAAGGATGGACCGCTAGAAAATCATTGAACCGGACGTTACTCGCCTTAGCTCTAGGATCTGGAGATGAGATAAACGATAGGTAGAGAAGCCCAACATACGAGCGATAATGATCCTCGAGACCACTACACTGGGGTTTGTTTCGATGAAAACGGAGATGGGAAGAGTGTGCATTTTCCAACCAAGGATTACCTTAGTCAGACGGAGCTTTCTCCACTTGTTGATATACAAAAGACGAGGGGCTTGAAGTTCAATATTGAGGTCCTAAGAGCGAAAATTGCACGTTGCCCGCGTCAAGAAGTAATATGATAATGTTCCACAATTAAACAATCCGATACTGAGCCCGAGATTCACACGCAAACCAGATCAAGGTGGATGAAACCATTTATCTTTCAAAAGTTGTTTTGCTGATGGTCTGTTTCGAGGATCTAGCTTCATTGCCCTCAGCACGAAGCTCTTGTCCTCTTCACAAATTTCTTGAGTGGTAGTGAGATGAAACGGCCGCAGGGTCTCAGGTGGGCTGCTCTGCATGACCCAGACGAGAACCGCCAGTCTTTGCTTGTCCACGATCTGTTCATATGACTCTGGAAATGGTCCGAAGCATCTATGATGCTTAAGAAGGATCTTAAGATCGTAGTCTTCATGGTCTGGAAGAACATCCAGCTTGAAAATATGAAGTCCATCTCTATAGAGGAGACTGATAATCTGTTTTATTGAATAGACATTAATCTTGAGTGCAGAAGATCTTCAGTTATAAAGGTCAAACTTGCCATTGCACCAAATGACCAAATATCTGTTACAGTACCCCATTTCATTTAAAGGTGTGCTTCTGGACTTCTAAAAATAGGCGTGCTAATGGGGTCACCACGCTGCGCATGAATAGAGTCGACGTAAACAGTGCTTCCAAAATCTGCTAATTGCATATCTGTAAAGCGGACATCTTGTTGACCACAGTTGACTAACACATTGCTGGGTTTAATGTCTAAAGTCATGCCCATCAGAAAGATTTAGATAGAAGAGAAATATGGAAAGATGGACCACACCAGTGTGTACAAAGCCTTCGTCATGTAAAACAGACAGTGCTTCTAGCACCCTTTTCGCGATCAACTTCACCTCTGGCCGAGTAAGGTGTTGTTTGTTCGATGCATTGAGAATATCATCATCTAGGTATCTCAGAATGAGAGTAGGAGGGACATCGGAGCCTTGAAGCTCTTCGATTAGGGGGCGAATAGTTAATGTTCGGTGTTGAAAACGAAGCAGAACGTCTCGTTCGTTTTGTAATCGAAAGTGTCTGACACTTTTCGCGATAACTTTCTCTTGAGACTCATTTCTGTAGTGGTTAGTTCATATAAACTATTATCCTTCATTACATCCGGATAATATCAAAGTATAAAGGTTCATACGGTGCAAGCCAGACACAGTCCTGCAGTTGTTTAATGACAGTGTACAGGCCCGATCGGCCTTTCAACGACTGGCCAAGAAATAATTTGGATACTATATTGGAATATTCATACAGATAGAGAAAATGCAGGATACTGAGGAAATAGAGGAAATAAGAGGGCAAGATGATAGAAAAATAGAGCCTAGGATGAATATGTCAGTATTGACCGGGAACCCAGTGGATTTGACACTGGGTCGAGAGACACCTTCCAAACTGGGCAATGATTGCAACCCTTTTTCAGAACCAGGTAGCCTGATTCTGAACAATGGCTCGGTGCTATAAGGCGAGATCCGGGAGAAGCATGGCGGCTGGAAGATGTCCCTCTACCTCGGCCCTTTCTTGCAGAATGACGACAAAAACCTTTCTGTGAGAGACGGTGTGTGCTGTCGACATTTGAAATGGTCTGATCTAGTTAACAGCTAATGTGTAGCTTGGAGATAGATGGTACAAAGTATTGCCTAGGAGGTAATAGCTAGAGAGATATTATCCGCTAAATTCAATGCCAATTTGATACTCGATTCGAATTGAAGCGAAATTCAGCCGACGATCCTATATAACTAGTCTATGACACATTATGACGATCCACTAGATGTCTGCCCATATATGAGCAGAGACATAAGCAGTTATAGACTCACACTCTGGCTGAGTAGTCAGTCATAATACATATTATCTACCTGTCTCCATGAGCTTTCACAAACGACACTTTCCCTGTGCGAATTTTCGCAACGGCACCCTCTTCAAGAACCGCGAGGGCCAGACGCTCCATGTCGCCAATTATACTGTCCGTCTTGACACGGTGCTCAAAGAGAGTCTCAGCGAGTACTGTGAGCAGTACTCAGTCGTCTTTGAGGGCCGTATTACTGCCGGCCCAGATCAGGTTGGCGACCATGTTATCATCAAACTAGGCTATGAGTGAGTATTGTTCGGCTTTTAGAACTTGGATATTAGTGGGTAACTGTCGTCTACAGGCTGCTCCTCCAGAGCTTTACAGCAGAAAGCCGGGAACTGCTGCTCGAGCGCGCCAAGGAGGTCTTCTGTAACGAGTGTCGCGCGATGCAGCAGCTGGAAGCTTTTGATATCCTCCCTAAACATATCGCGCACGCCGAGCTTATACAGAGCGCCACTGACCCGAAGCCTGGAGGCTCTTTATATGTGATTGTGCGGGCGTTCCGTGAAGGCAAGCAGCTTTTCACCCCCTATCGAAGACGCGTCCCCCTTGTTCTCTCGCCTGCACAAATGCAGTCTATCCGTCGCCAGTGGATTGCGACACATGAGTAGGTGATGTCAGAATAGATATAAGGGTCTTGGCTAAGAACGCAGGGCATGGCGCCAGATAGGCTGGGGGGGGTGCATGGAACTAGAGGACATTTTCTACAACCCTGAGACGGACAAAATGTAAGAGGAGATATTCAAGTAACTTGGCGAGATTTGCTTACCTTGATATGAGTAGATTCCTCCTAGGACTGAGCAGTATCATATGGGACGCATACATGATCAGTGGAAGACCATTAACATGGAAAGCATGTAACTTTGTCTTTATAAACCTGCCGGACAATTGGGAGGAGAATGAGTGGGAGGAGGAGGAAGATGAGGATTGATGAAATATTATATTCTAGTGCTCACTAGTCTAATACATTGCTTGTAGTAGTTTCTTATCTACCTTTGATCTCATTAGCAAAGTAACTCAAGTAAAACGTATCGTTCAAGTCAACTTTGAACACCGAAGCGTTTTATAGTGTAGAAGTCGAATTGCGCCATTAGAAATACGGGTTATCATATCAAGGGTCATGTCTATTGCCCTCCTGTCTGACTTTAAGGCTTCTTTACGCCTCGCAGGGGGTTCATATATATGGCCTAAGCTTTCATAGTACAAATGGCTGTAGGCATGCTCAATTCAGCTGATCTATAGGTACTTACTCTGGACCTATGGCCGCCGCGTATAGAGCCGGACAATTACTCCATCAATTGACGTGAAATTGTTGTCACAAATAATATTTCATTCCATAGGACTAGGACTTATAGTATGGATGATATAGTATAAGCAGTGACAGAACCAAGTACTCAGAGCTAACTTCATCTTACAACTCGGTCAAGTCATTTGCAGGAGGCTAAGTAATTAAATGTAATAATCAAGTATTGAGTTAAACAGTCATAAGTTCTGATTAACTAAAGTAGATTTTATAGAGCTCCTTAGATTGTTCAATCATATAGGATGCTTTTCTTTAAGAATGGTTGTTCTTGAGGTAGATAGCTTTCTTTATATGGAATGGCGCCCTAATTCTATTCACTGTTTAATTACTCTTTATTGCCCTTTCCTTCAATAGAGGCTTTTAGTCCCCTATCATTTACTTCTCACAACATGTGAATACAATGACTAGATAAAGAGATGATATTTAGTAGTTGTAATATATATTACACCACTCTTTCGCCTTACTGATTCTTTCCACCTCTTCCTTTCACCAGAACTTCCAACTATGTCATCCCCTTTTCTGGTATTCAACTAGTATATTCTCTGGTCCTGCCTGCCGGATCTCCAGATCGGCAGCAATAACCTTCCCCATGCAGCTAGGCAGGAAAAGCGGCTTCTCCATGAAACCCAGGTAACAGAATGGCCGAACCTTATGATATCGGTCCGCGCATATTCTGTTCGAGCGGAGGTTCTGGGAGCAGGCCCTCCAGTTGGTGGTGTGTCTATTCCTCCTCTCCGAGAAAAGTACGTGGTGGCCAATATGGCCAGCGTCACCGGACGCTGGATAAATACCATCGCGATGGAGATAAATAAAGTCACAGAGCTACTGGATTTGCCCCAGTTTACTGACTATCAGACCGGCAAAGATAACCCCATCGGTTGTAGCATTAATGCTTATCCAGACATAATCCTCGTGAAAAGGGGGATTACCACGGTCCTGGTAGGAGAATTCAAGACTCCCTGGTCCACTGACCTCAGCGACATCAACGGCAATACGGGCTTTCAGTAAGTGGGAGATTCTTATCCCATTCGCGTGGTCTGCAATAGTCAAATGCTAATTGGGCAAATGGGTCAGATCACAGGATACATGGCTGACTGCCGTTGTCGCTATGGGATATTATCTACTTGCAATTAGACCATCTGTATCTGCCGCGTCTTTGTTTTGCCTTTAAAGATCCCCAGCCCTCTATCATACCCAGGGCTCTCTTCCAGCCAGGGGTAATGCTCCGCCGCGCATTAGTGTCATAGAGGCCTTGCTATATATGGCATATCTGGGAGGCGGTGGCCAGCGCGATGCTTACTATCATGGCCCGAAGAAGCTTTATGCGAGTACAACCCTTGTTTTGACATTGACCTTGCTGACTGGCTATGCAGCGGCCAATGTAAGCATTCCTGGCCTTCCAGGGAACCGCGGAACAGACGATATGGCTCATTCTATTTCTTGCCAAGAAATGACGACGCAGATGTTTGATTGCCGTCCCATAGTGAAGTAGGATAAATAAGTTATGAGTGGTGCCTGGCAATTAAAACAATCCGAGCGCCACAGGCCCAGAAACGAATCATTTGTACTCGTGATAGAGGGAGTAAATGTAGTAATCTATAGTCCTGTGGCTTCTGGCCTCCTACCCCAAACAACATGGGCATTCACGTAGAGATGAAAACGAACGTCCTGAATCTCTTTGCGAACGGCAGCCAGAAAGACGGTGATCTCTGCCTGGTTCCATCCAAGCACTCGGGAGAATAGAGCTGTGCCATAGGAATCAAGCCCCATGGAAGTCGCCTCTTGGTTATATCGCCCCGCCTCCCTCAGAATAGGATCCGTCGGCCACGGGTTGTCAGGAAACTAGCGCTGTCAGCACGCAATGCCTCTTTTACAAAGGTAAAGGAAATGAAAGTGAACTACCCTGTAGATCCTTTCCTCCACATCAATAAAGCCAGCAGTTTTAAGCCTGTTTATGTGATTCCCTGCCACATCCATTGGGCGGTTAAACTTGGAGCTGGCCTCTTTCAAGTGCCTGAAGAATTCCATTGCGTGTGGTGCCTGTTGCTCCGGACTTCCATTTTCAGAATGAAGATCCATTGCAAAGTCCAAGAGCTCGATCCAGCCGCCAGGCTTCAGATGCTCGTATGTCTAGAATAGGAAGTAAGGGACCTTTTCGGCGTTCCAAATCACTCTTGTAGATAACTTACCTGCTGGAGAAGTTTGGCCCAGTCAGCAATAGCACCGCCAAGGTCGCAGGCACGAACAAAATCGAAAGATCCCTTCTTGAAGGTCCAGTCCGACTCGGCATCATCGACAAAGAACTCGATATTTGGAGGTATCCACACTGGTTGAATAGGGCTCAGATCAGTCCCTATCACCTTGGTGCTGGGGAATTCATCCGCGAAATCCATAGCCCAGATTCCTAATACAGATTCCTGTCAGTCTCAATGATAGATGGATGGGGGCTGTCCATGGAAATCTGACCTGTCCCTGTACCGATATCAAAAGCGGCCGAAATATCCTTCTTTAAAGGGGCATGGTAGAGCCTCCCCTGAAATAATAAGCTCCGGATGTGATGCAGAAGGTCCTCACGGTCCTGCTCCATCTCATCATTTGGGAGCACATATTGACCCTCTCTGTATGAATGATATCTCCTTCCATTTTCATATTTGTAGTTTTTGACCTCAGAAAGCAATGATGCCCCATAGGACGATTCGCTTCCAGCGCTCCCCACGGCCGAGTCCGCAGTAGGAGAGGGAGCAGGACTGAGATCGGCCTCGGCAGGAGGAGAACTGTGCGTGTTGCTCTGCTCGGGCGTGGATTCGACCATGTCGGGTACAAGATGAAGAAGGGCGTCTGGGGAAGCAAAAGAGATGTGGCGACGTCGCCCGCTTTTAAAACACTGGCTATCGACCCCGCCCATCAGCCCATCCCCCCTTGTATTCTGTTCCACCGTTCTGTGGTGATTCAAGGGCAGCAGGAGAGGCCATTGGTGAACTGTTAAGCTAAGCAAGGATTATTATGCGGCGCGAGTCAGGGCAAAACCAAAGTGGGTACAGACGATGCATTAGCAACGGAATGTGAATATCCGGAAGAAAACCGAGAGAAAGTACTTGCTAGTACTTTTGCCTTCTCTCCTAGTAATATAGAATCTAATCGATATTCCTGGTCCTTTCTTACAGGCCATTCGAGATGAGACAGACACACTCTATTCAAGACTACATCCTGTGGGAATTCTAGAAATAGCATACATATAGGAGAGAAGTAGATAAATTCTATTCCCAAACTTAACCCCACCTTTCATCCTTATCTCCCTCGGTCTATGCTGCCATGTGAGTAGTGGAACTTGTGGCGTCATATGAAGAGGAAATCAAGAAAGTACAATCAGCTCAGAAGAATCGGCTCTATCAGTAACACTCTTACATCAAGTAACTAGCTGATAGCTAGGCTTGAGGAACTGAGAATGGTAACAGAATCATCATAAGCAGATCAACAGATACTGAGAGCTTTAAATCTAGATGATGCTGTAATTGAGGACATCAAGCCAGGAAAGCCAAGGGAGAATGTATGGTTACTAGCTGTAGTGGCAGAGCCCATTTATAATTCATTATATTATTCAGCCCTCCAGTAGCCTCTTTTGCCACCTCATTATGCATAAGGTTTAACATGTGATGCTATAATATCAGCATAGGGGAAATAACCATGGTTCAGATAGTATAACTTTCACTATTTTACCCTATCGATAGTGATTATCCATAGTTTCTAGAATATATGAGGCGGTTTGGCAAAGCCACCGCCACAGAAAATGGCCAAGACCTCAAGAGACCTACACACCCTCCAGGGCACCATGTTATGTTGCCACAAGAGGGCAGTCGTGAGAGGCTACATGGGAAATGGCGTTTGTCGTTACGTGCCCTTCAACTGTTGTTGGCTATCCAGAACATGATCAGGCAGCTGTCATTCTAGATAGTAGAAAGTCGAGAATTACTCCCTGATTATACCTTCCATCAGACTAGTCGCCGAGAATTACATGTAATGTCTCAAGTTGTCATCCACCGCCACCATTTATCCAAGCATGTCCCTGGATCTAGGGGTTCAGGAGGGGTGTGAGAGCACCCTGTAGGATACCCGTTAGACGAGGAACAGCGAGGCATTGCTAAGCCGCTGTGGGGGTCGGATTTGCATCGTTGGGTTCACCAGGAATTGTATGGCAAGTCATCCAAATGGAATGGCTCTACCATCAGACGCAGTTGAGTCGGATTGCGACTGGCATACCGTTTGCGGGTGCAGGGGACTGTCTCTGCCGATCTGTTAGCAATGCTTTAGGCATCCCTGCTTGATAGAAGGAGCTCACCTAGATACCCTGGAACCGCAACGTCATCATCATTCTCACTGTTCTCACTCTCGATCAGCCGAGTGAGCTCAGACTTGTGTCTGGCAGGGCGTATGGTCGCCCTGGGGAAAGGACCGGCATAGGCGTATCCAGTCATGAGGCCAGAGGTATTGTTTTGAGGGCCTTTTGTGTTGAAGAATAGTAGGTTGCCGAGAGATTGTGGCATAGAGGAAGATCTCAAGGATTAACTTGAGACTTCCAAGAGATGAGCAAGAATGCGAATTCTTTTATACCCCAAGGTGTTGTTCCTAAAGGGTACCTATGTAATCCCATCCCTTTTGCTGACTGCCGCCCCTGGCCGATTTCTGATCGTCCAATGATAGATCCTGTCAAACCCCAGATCTACCATTTGCCGCTCTTCCTCTCCCGATTCGTCTACCAGAGGAAACATCAGGTGGCGCCGCCGTCCACGGCGCAGTCCACGAGACTCGCGGCAGATCAGCCAATTGGAGCCGCTTCATCAACGAGTCACGACTAGACTGATGCTCTCTTCCAACAGCCGTATTAGTGAGCTTATTAAGGAGCTCACGTTAATTGGCAAAGAGGGGAGTGCATCTAAGCCATTTATTAACCTACTATAGTGTATGTTCTTGGCCGATCTATGAATCACCAAACTACTAAGACACGGGCTAAGAGATCATCACTAGTTTTTAATAAGGCTATGCTTGATTAATATTATATAATATTAAAGAATAAATTTTAGTTTTAAGGGGTAGATTATTATGCTGAATAATTTAGGTTGTTATATTCTCACCAAGTAATAAATAATACAGTCATTATTTAAAATAGTTATCTAGATAGAATGTGCTAAATTGCTTTATATAGATAGATTAAAGGGAAGTTTTATATTTATATTCCAGCCTTTATCCCCTATAATACTACTACCTATATAAGATCATTCTATCAGTTAGCCTATTATAGATAAAAACTTAATTATTCAGCTAGTAAAAAGTTTTAAGTGGAAAAATTAATAAAAGATCAATATGCTAGGGGTAGCTATATATATTGAATATAGTCTACTATGCTACCAAGCATCTTTATTCCCTTGTATCATTAACATGGCGCACCCCATCCATTCTTCTAGCAACAGTGACGGCTTCACGCAAGGCACGGCCCACACTTCCACGCACAGCAGCCTCCTCTAGAACCATCAACCCCCCCATGGTGCAGCCCTCTGGGGCGGTTCCCTGGTCCTTGAGCAGGGCGGGATGCACCCCGCTCTGCAGTAGGCCTGCCGTGCCGCGCATCGCCTGGAAGACCATCGTCTGCGCCGCGGGCCGAGGCACGCCTACTGCGACAGCGGCGTCTACCATCGCGTCGACAATCACAGCAAAGAAAGCTGGCGTTGAGCCTGCCACGGCCGTGACGGCATCCATCTGCGAGGGCGGCAGATGCATCACCGCGCCCACGCGGCCAAATAAACCGTCGACTATCTCCATGTATGGCCCAGGCAGGTCGGGCTGGTCGTCTTCCACTGCAGTCAGCGACTCGCCCACCAGCGCGGCAATATTGGGCAGCGTGCGGACTACCCAGAGCCGTCTCTCGGTGGAGGAGGAACCCAGCACGCTTTCTAGGCGCTGGCGCGTCCAACCCGCCGCAACACTGATTAGCAGTTTGTCTGCCAGCGCTGAGTGTATCTCGGGCGCTGTCAGTGCGGCCTCAATGGCCCCAGGAGGCAATGCCAGCAGGACCACATCCGCGCCCTGTACAGCCCCGGCGACGGCGTGATTGTTGTCTTTGTCTGCGGCCAAGACATTCAGCCGCTTCGTCTGCAGATGGTTCGCAAACTGGGAGCTCAGTCTCTCTGCGGAAGCTGTGCTTGCGACGCAGGCTCCGATTTGTGCAAAAAGGAGTGTTTGTGGCTGTGTCGCGCTGGGGGTGCCTAGCAGGCTATCTAGAATGGCTGTGCCCAGGTTGCCTTGGCTGTCAGCCAGCGTAATGAAATGACCAGGAAGTTCTTACCGCAGCCTAGAAAGCAGAGCTTCTTGGTCTCCATTATTGCTTGTGGAATATTAATTCCTGTGAATTAGACCAAGTGGAAATGGTCAATAAATCCCGTTTATAATAGCCTTGGAGGGGTTGTGGGGAACCGGGACAGCTTCCGATGGCTTATCGATGCCTATCTTTGAGTTATCTACCTTTGATATATTGACTTAGCACACGTCATCCAGGCCGCTGAGGGAACGAGAAGTCAGAAGGAATACTAGAAACAATAGGCACTGGCAAGAGGAAGTAATCATTGTTTCAATCTTCGTGATCTACTTCGTATTTCCTAGCCAAGGCATGCAAACACGAGTCGCAGCAGTAGGCGCATTCAACCAAGCCACATGGTGGCCTCTGCATTATTAAAGATAATAATAAAGGCCATAAGGAGAGCTCGAAAAGGCTACTTTTCAATCATATCAGATTCATCTGTATATATGGATTGCACAATGTCATCACCTCCGCCTGCCCTCCTCGACGCTATGAGAAGCCTTCTCACCCATGGTGAATTTTCAGACATGGAGATTCATTGTGGAGGCACCACCTTCAAGACTCATCGAGCCGTGGTCTGCATGCAGTCTCACTTCTTCCACAGCGCCCTGAGTGACGGGTTCAAGGTGAGTGAATTGTTTATCGCCGGCTGGTCTCAAGGGCTTACCTGGTCTAGGAAACCGTAAGCCAGGCCGTCTCATTGCCAGAGGATGACCCGGAGACGATCAAACGCGTGCTGCACTTTCTCTACCTCCAGGACTATGATGAGTTGGAAGATACTGTTCCATCGGGGCAGGCTACAGAAGACATTTCCAAGCCCAAATGCGACAACCACACACAGATCAAGGCTGCGGCCGACATGACCATCCAGGTGTACATTGCGGCAGACAAGTTTGGTATCCTTCCACTCAAGACTCTGGCTGCCGACAAGTTTTCGGAATGGGCGGCTTCAAATTGGCAGTCGCCGGTGTTTGCGGAAGTCGTGGCAGATGTGATGACGTTGATACCGCCGCATGATACGGGCCTGCGGGATATCGTTGCCAGGACCATTGCTGAAAACACGTATCAGCTAATGCGGCAAGATGAGATACTCCGGCTTCTTGAGAGATTCGGAGGCCTGGGAATGTCGGTTTTGGCCACCCTGGCGAGCAGGGGGATGGTTAAACTGGCCAATGAAATGGAGTTGGGCGTTTTATCAAGCATGGCTGAGAAGTTGACTAACAGCCCTGAGTGTTGGCTATGCCAAACAAAATTCAATGTCCTGATGAAGAGTGGTGAATATGAAATGGGGACATTCCGCTGCCTTCATTGTAAAGAACAACAGTGATGTCGAATTAAAAGAGTTTATCTATATTATTATATTTCTAGAAGGCTTATAATCTACAGTGCTTTGCTAGTGAATATCTATTTACCTAGCAAATTATATTTAGTTTAGTATAATAATATATACAACATGGCCTGATTAAAAATCCGCTTGCCCACCATGTGACTCAGATCTAATATACCAGCTGCTATAGTTTACTTTATTCTAGTAGACTGTAATTCTGGTACTTTCTTATTACTTAGACAATATATTTGGGTCTGCCAGATACAGTATCAAACTATTACCTATAGGAGAATATAAAGCTAGCTTAATATTACGTATTGATGTGTTCCTATGTTTCTCAGCCGTTTATACCTACC
This sequence comes from Penicilliopsis zonata CBS 506.65, assembly GCF_001890105.1. Lineage (NCBI taxonomy): Eukaryota > Fungi > Ascomycota > Eurotiomycetes > Eurotiales > Aspergillaceae > Penicilliopsis > Penicilliopsis zonata. The sequence goes on from NW_019208937.1 coordinate 75,526, forward strand.
TGTAGCTATCTCTAGGGTGTTCAAGACTTGCAGCATGGAGGAATAAAAATGCGGGATGCTCTAATATTCAAATAAAGTCGCTAGAAATTCTCAGAATATAGCTACAGTTTTCTGACATCTATAGAATACCTTCCTTGGCAGGACTGTGGAATGCAGAATGGAAGTACTCCCGCAACGCGGTATTAGCCAGACACCCGAACCCAAAGGCCGGGAGAATGCGCATACAGCGGAGGGCAGTAGCGGGCCCCAGGTGTCGCCCAACAGTAACCAGTCTGTCCCCCCAGGGTACTCTATCTCGCCGGTGGTAGAAGTCTAACCCGAGCAAGTGTACCGGGGTGGCGACCAGCTGCGAAGCCATGGGGACCATCAATTGCAGGACGACTGTCGTGCCCGTCGCGCCCAGCGAGTCCGGGACCCGGTGCATACACCAGGGGGCCAGCGTAAAGGAGCCGAAGATGGTGATGGCGTCGCGTAGTAGCAGCAGAGCCAGCGACGCCGTCGCCCCAGTCCCTCCCGCGGGGGGTGGGATTCCGCGTCCAAACAGCTGTGCGAAGCGTAGATCCTTGCGGACCCCAAGCGGGACGTTGACGAGCAGGGTGCAGAGGAAGGTTGCTGAGGCCGCGGTGGACAGTGGCAGGTCTGACGCCGCGGCGAGGTCTTCTGTTGTGTTGGCCACGGCGTACGTCGTCGCGTACAGGGTCCAGACCAGGCGATGCGGGCGCGAGAGCAGGAAGCGGGCCGGGGAGCCGAGGGCGGCCCGCAGGTGGCTCTGGAACCCCGCGCGCGGGGCGATCCCCAGTGTGGCTTTCTCGACGAGGACGCTAGAGAACTAGTTGGCGGGGTCATCCAGTAACTAGGGTTTAGGGTTTAGGGTTATGCGCCTTACCGATCGAGGATCGTCACTGTCGGCGCCACAGCGGTGGCAGCCACGACGGCGGCGATGAGGTCGCCGCCGAGCTCCAAACCCAGTGATGAGGGGATGAGGGGAGAATCCATGCTTATACTTTGCTCCAAAGTAGTGTGCAGGCCGAATCATTTATCTGTTCGCCCGGATGTCCTCCCGAGCCACGACTCTATCTGGCCCGCTTTCTCGGCTTCCCACCCGCGGTTGCTATCGATAAATAGCCAGATAACCAAGCAGATGGTTCATCTTCAAACACTCTCAGCTCATCAATTGTTGCACAAAATGATGACACCCGCCAGACGAACCCTCGCCGCCGTGCGCCCGATCGCCCCGCGGCTGCTCCGTGCGAGGGGCATCGCGACGATGCCCTTCCGCCTGCCAGACCCGCGCAACGAGCCTAATGTGCGTGACTATTTCTTGATCTTGTTTCTTTCTTTACGTGGTGATTCTTTGAATATTGACTGCTCAGCCCCTCTATACTCGCGGCTCACCGGAGCGTGCCCGAATTGAGGCCGCCTTGACCGACCTGCGCGGCCGACTGCCCGTAACGAGCAACATCTACCTCCATGGAGCTGTGCAGCCCGCCAGCTCATCAATCACGCAGCCGCTCCCGGGCGAGCACGCAACGGCCTTCACAAATTATCCCCTGGCGTCGCGCGAGCAGGTGAAAACGGCGATTGAGACGGCGCTGGCGGCTAAGCGCGAGTGGGAACAGACGCCGTTCGTGGACCGGGCAGCGATCTTTCTCAAGGCCGCCGAGCTGGTGACGGGCAAGTACCGCTACGAGCTCATCGCCGCGACCATGCTGGGCCAGGGCAAGAACATCTGGCAGGCTGAGATCGACGCGGCGGCGGAACTGGCCGACTTCTTCCGCCTCAACTGCAATTTTGCGGCGGAGATCCTGGGGAAACAGCCAACGCGGGGGACAGACGGCATGTGGAGGTAATCAGTCCACACAATCACAAGGAGAATCAATGCTGATCACAGAACTCAATAGTCGCATGGAGTACCGCCCCCTCGAAGGCTTCGTCTACGCCGTGTCGCCCTTCAACTTCACGGCCCTCGGCGGCAGTCTCGTGTCGGGCCCGGTGCTGATGGGCAACGTTGTGCTGTGGAAGCCGTCGCCGTCCAACATCTACGCCAGCACGCTGATCTATAAGATCCTGCTTGAGGCCGGTCTGCCGCCGAATGTCGTCCAGTTCGTGCCTGGCGACGCTGCGGAGGTCACCGAACAGGTGCTGGCCCATCGCGACTTTGCCGGCCTCAACTTCATCGGCTCGTCTGCCGTCTTCCGTCAGATATACGCCCAGATCGGCCAGGGCATCGGGAACGGCACCTACCGCGAGTTCCCGCGCATTGTGGGCGAGACCAGCGGCAAGAACTTCCACCTGGTGCATCCGTCGGCCGACATCCCCAGCGCCGTCAACCACACCATCCGCGGCGCCTTTGAATACCAGGGCCAGAAATGCTCGGCCACATCGCGTCTGTATCTGCCCGAGTCGCGCGCCGAGGAGTTCCTCACGGCGTTGCGCGCCGGCGTCGAGCGCATCACCGTCGGCAGCCCCGACGGCGATCTGGAGGCCTTCATGGGCCCCGTCATCCACCGCGCATCGTTTGACCGCATCAAGGGCGTCATCGATGCCAGCAACGCGGATCCAACGCTCGAGGTGCTGGCGGGGGGCACCTACGACGACTCCGTGGGCTTCTATGTGCAGCCCACCGTCTACCGGGCGCAGTCGCCGGACCACAAGCTCTTCCATGAGGAGATCTTCGGCCCTGTTCTAGCAGTATACGTCTATCCTGACGCCGAGTACACCTCGCTGCTGGCCCAGATCGACCAGGCCGGTGGTGGTTTTGCCCTCACCGGCGCTGTCTTCGCCGCAGATCGTGTTGCCATCCGCCAGGCGGAAGATGCCCTGCGATACTCTGCGGGCAATTTCTACATCAGTGAGTTTTTGTTTTCCTTTCTATCCAGGTATCTTTTCTAACTTTGACAGACTGCAAAACGACGGCGGCGCTGATCGGCCAGCAATCGTTTGGAGGCGCCCGTGCCAGCGGGACTAATGATAAGGCTGGCAGCTCGGACATGCTGCGTCGCTTCACCAGCCCGCGCCTGATCAAGGAGGAGTTTTTCCCTCTCGACCGGTTTACCTATCCTAGCAATGAGTAGTTCAATAGACATTATCAGAGCCGCTTTCGTATAATAGGACCATTGCTATTCATATCAATCAGTACTTTGAATCATTTATCTATTGTAATGGGGCAGTCTAGACCTACTGTTCTTATCAAGGCGTTGATTCCGTATCTTCACTAGACGGTGGATGCATAATGTACAGAATCAACAAATAAATAATATTCAAAGTGATAGATAAGATGATATAAATCAATGAAAATAAAAAAAAGTTTCTATTGGCCTCCTTCTTCAATATCTAAAGCTAGCATGTCTGTTCGGGAAGGCTGCCGCAGCATCGGATGGCCTGCCGGTAGACCCAGTGCTATACAATAAATACATTCCATCCATTGCATTCCTCACTCATTCTCTCACTTTCACAGACCTATCCTCTCCCCTCATCCCCTGAAAGAGTTTGACAACATGTCAAGTCCGATCATCATCGTGGGCGCCGGCGCGTTCGGTCTGTCGACCGCCCTGCATCTGGCGCAGAACGGGTACGACAATGTGCTGGTCATGGACAAGGCCGAGCAGATCCCATCCGGCTTCTCAGCTGCCAACGACCTCAACAAGATTGTCCGCGCCGAATACGAAGATCCGTTCTATACTGATCTAAGTCTTGTACGTCCGAAAGAGGGAGATTAATAGAGACGTGTCAGGAGACTGACAAGAGAAACCCAGCAAGCGATCGCGGCCTGGAAGACTCCTCTGCTCGCCGCGCATTTCCACCAGACCGGATTCCTGCACTGCGTGTCCGAAAACGCTCCCCCGGAGGCTGTCGCAACGCTGAACCGGTTCCAGGCTGCCGCGGAACGCAGCCCGGTCCTGCAACCGTACCTGGTGCGCGTGGAGGGTGCCCAGGCTGTGCGCCAGCACGTCTGGCAGTACAACGAGGGCACGCTGCCTGGCTGGACGGGATACCTGAACCGATTCGATGGATACGCGCATTCGGCCGACGCGCTGCGGGCCGTGTTCCGCGCGGCGCAGGCGGCCGGGGTACGCTTCCTGCTGGGCGAGGGCGGGGCCGTAACAGAAGTGGTGCGGGCCGGGAGCGGGAGCGGGGGCGGCAAGATCCGCGGGGTGCGCACGGCGGCCGGGCGCTTCCACGCGGCGGAGCGGGTTATCGTCGCGGCTGGGGCGGCCGCGGGGCGGCTCGTGCCCGAGCTCGGCACGCAGATTGTGGCCAAGTCATGGTCGGTCGCGCATGTGCAGCTCACGGACGATGAGGCGTCGGCCCTGCGCGGCATTCCCGTCACGTACGCGCGCGACCTGGGTTTCTTCTTCGAGCCCGACCCGGCGACCAAGCTGCTCAAGCTGTGTCCCATGGGCGGTGGGATTGTCAACACGGACCCGCACACGGGGGTGTCGCATGCGCCCGACTCTCTCGAGGCCAGTACCGGCTGGATGCCGGCCGACGACGAGGCGAAACTGCGCCGCTTGCTGGCGCAGACCCTGCCGCAACTCGCCAATCGCCCGCTGGTGCACAAGTCGATCTGCTGGTTCGCCGACAGCAAGGACTCGGACTTTATCATCGATTACGTGCCTGGGTCGGAGCACTCGCTGGTTATGCTCTCCGGCGACTCGGGCCACGGCATGAAGATGTTTCCGCTGGTCGGTCAGTGGGTGCGTGCCCTGCTCGAAGCCCCTGACCAGCGCCAGCCTGTGGCGCGCTGGCGCTGGAAAGGCAACCAGAACGATGAGGGGAATTGGGGGGGTGCCGTCAGTTGGCGGCTGGGGGATACCCGGGAGTTGAAAGATATCAAGGCGAGACTTTAAATCAGTAGGTTGAATACATAATATGACAACCGGTAGATTGATTTTCCTACTTATATAACTTGAACATGATTAAGTATACGGAGTAATAGAATCGTACGCATCCGAATATGACACATCTAAGGAGCAACGCCACCTTTATATCACAGGGATTAGTTACAGGCATATAACTATACTGTAGAAGAGAGGCGTCTCTGAAGCGGCAGTCTCACCGAGTCACTTCTTTGCATGATAGTTTTAACCAAATAGTCAATTCAGTCATTCAGGTCATTACCACATCCGATCCTCAGTAAAGGTATTGGCTATCCAGTCTACGTCTCCTGTCACAATCGACTCGGCCACCGCCATCAGCTCCGTGGTGAGTTCCTCGGGATCCCTTCCGACCTCAGGGATGGTCAGCTCCACGAGCGGGTCCGGGCTCGACTGCAGGTCTGCAACCAGATGCGCCAGCATCTGCAACTCGGCCTTGCGGAAGCCTGCGATGAGATTGCCCCGCGACTTCATCTCGTCGAGCACGGCGTGGCTTTTTGCCGTCCACGCCTGCCAGTCGTCCAGCATCGCGGGATCAATGGCCTGCGCGATCGTCAGCACCACCGCCGACGTGAAGGTGGCGTCGAGGTCGAATGTGAGGAAGCTGTCTACACTCGAAGGTAAGCTTATTGTATTGAAGCTGAAATGGCAAGAGACTATAAGGGCAATCAACCTAATAGATTCTGCTGTTGCAGGACGGTGAGAATGGTAAGCATCTGCCGCGCCGACTCAAGGCAGACTTGCATCAATTTGCGCACATTGCCAGATGAATTCTCTAAACTGAGGTCATCGGCAGCTTGCAGTTTCAGCTGGAGAAAACAGCACAGCACTGGTCTGGTGGCCAGGACGATGCACTGGTGGTGCAGCAGATGGAGATGGGCAGCCAGGCGTGAGACACCCGTCACACGAGGCTCGTCAAGCCGGAGCTCGTACGCCTTGGATAGATCGTGAGCCAGCTCGACAATGCTGGCCAGGGTACTCTTTGTCTTGAGCAGGAATCGGCGGTTGAAGCGTCCGTCGGGGCCATAAACAGCTGCTGGTTAGCCAATCCGGCATCCCTTCCTTGCTCTATACTTACTACTGTTGATCTCCTCCATGATCCGGCAGATCCGAATCTGCATCCACAGTGCGATGATTTTAGACGAGCCCGCGAGGGCGTCTGGCATGCAAGGCAGTTGCTCGTGGAGCTGGTCGTCGCGGATGGACTGCGGCAGGCCCATCAACGAGGTCAACTGGCGATCCAGCACATACACCGTCCACCAGATACGCCGACAGCGCTGGACTTCGGCCTCGCCCAGCTGGTCTACCGGCATGTCCGTGTGCATACCTTGTGCCATGGCGATGCGTACTGCTTGTCCGATCTACCAGATTAGTCTTCGCCTGGCTTATTCCTAGCACCGAAGAGAAAACATACAGAGATGTATGCTGAATGGCGAAAGTCCAACGACTGCAGATACAACGCCAGACAGCACAGCATCTCTGTCGCCAGGATAGGCTCCTGGCAGAGCCGGGGCATGTCTGGCACCAGCTGCAGGGCGCGGGCGAAGAACTCGCCGCCCGGGGGCCGCCGCCCGGGGCTACGCTGGACAACAAAGGCCTTGCCAAACGCCATGATGAGCAGGTAATGGATGTACCACAGGCTCGGGGCGGCCGTGTGAGCCTCGGGGTCCTGGTAGAAGGCGTACAGTCCCGCCATGAACGTTGCGTGGTCGAACAGATGGAAGAGCTGGCCCGTGTGGAAGTCGACGACATGCAGCAAGTGCAGCGAGTAGTCGAATGACGGCGCTGTGGTCATCCCCGGCTCGATGTCCAGATCGTACGCCGAACCGTCGAACAGGAGTTGATCGGTTGCTGGCGGGCTGTGGTGGACGTGCTGATGCATCATGCACAGCACCCGACGGGCAAACGACCAGTTGGACGAGGTCCCGAGATAATCTTGAGGATATCAGCTTGATGTGACAAGGAGTGTCCACTCTCCATCCTTACACGATCTACCACTGGCAGCAACCATGTAGGTCGACGGCCGGGTGGAGAGGGGGTTTGTCAGGTTGGAACTCGCATCTTCTTCCCCGTTGTCTTCGTCGACGCCGGCTTCCGCTGCGGCTGGTGATGAAGAAGAAGCAAATAGAAGTCCCGGGGCATGGTCATCAACGTTGTGAGCCACTGGCTGGTGGTCTGCTGGTGCCTCGCCGTGCTCAAGAAGGGCAATCTGGCGATAGAGGTCCTCGAGATGACTGACGGTCAGCAAGCGGTCTATGTCAATCAATCGAAACCACCAGCATTCCATACCCCCGAGTCACCAGCACTTTCTGCACGCGGTCATCGAAAATACAGGGCAGCTTCCGCTTGTTGCATGTCTCGCAGGGCTGATACCCGGAGCATTTCACCTTCTGTCGACGGCAGCGCTGGCAGCTGTGTCAATCATGATCCCATTAGTGATGTGTTTTTGTCGTGTCATAGCCTCACATACGCATTGGAGGATCGCTTCTTGATGCGCGACTCACGACAGGAGCTGTCCATTTTGATCTCGACTGTTGCGGGGGGGGGGGGGAATTGAAACACGCGACAGAATGCTCAAGGCTATATATAGACCAGTTGTTATCTCCTTGTGCGGGGTTGATAAGTGTGGAGATGGTTATCACTAAGGATTCCTTTACCTAAACTGTATCCATCCTGCTGATCAACTAGTAACTAGTAATCTAGTGATATAAAGTATACTTGTGAGGTTAGAGTGGTTTGATAATATAAAATCTCTAGACCATATAAATTTATTTCTTTGCTATGATTTTACTCTTGCTATTCTTCAGGCTTACCCTAGGTAATCAAATCACTAGCTTATATTATTAAACGGTGTCGCATACCCCTGTCAGTCAGACAACATGATACACTGATATAGTGATGATAATGATAAGGTGATCTCCAAGGTATTATTCATAGTAGTAATTATATACTAGTCTACACTCAGCTTTCTGTCATGCCACAATAGATTGTGCTGTACACTTTCAATAGCACAGTTTTATAATAGCTAGTAGCTAGATTACAAGATAGTGACGAGAGCTTCATTTGATACTATCGGATCTATATCCGGCCCCTTTTCCCGAGGACCGGGTATGTTACCGACCCTATATGTTGTAAATCATCGTCATAATCCCTATAATGGCAGCTCCTATTGGCGGCTATTCGAAGGAAACAATAGAAAAGAGGGTAGAAAAGCTGGGCCGGTCAATCTGTTGGCTAGCAGAGAGGGGACCGTTGAGCATTAAAAGGTGCTAGCTTGTGAAATCTCCCTTGAATTGTCACCCTGGCTAAACATGACTCCTGGATCTCCTTCAACGTGCTATCTTAATACACGGGATATAAGCTGATAGAAGCATCCTAGCATCACAATCGTGGTCGACGCGGCAGGCATCCTCATGGGACCCATCGGGCGGGAGATCGCCATGGTAGCCAGGATGCGCTATCTTATCTTTATCATGGCCAGCCTGCTCATCTTTACTGCTGCTATATTCTCTGTCATGTAGTATACACCTGCTCTCTGGTACTGAAATACAGGTGGAAGAATGATATTTATTGTACTTCTATCGGACCCAGCGGCGCGGTTATTTCTATGTGCCTCCTTTTGCATCGCCTTGCCTTGCACACTTGATCATATATCATGACTACCTTTTATCTATATTGCCATAAATCATATATAAATAGAAATATTATAAGTAATAAGTGGTTTAATTAGTATTTATAGGTACTTTCTTTCCGAAACTTATCACTATATTTATTGTGGCTGTCAGGAATATAGGGTTGGCTTCATCAAGGCTATGGTAAATAATAATTTAGTTATCTATGGCAGCCATCTCTAATAATATCCTTTCCTATAGTGGATTTTGGCATCATAAATTCTTAATTCTCGCTCTTCCTCTTCTAATTTTTCATAGCAAGTCACAACGCCTTTTTGAACATAATGACGGAACTAATGGATCCCTACTACTTCCCAAAAGTCCAAACTTTACTGCAGTTCATAGATGTTGCCCTCTATATTATGACTAATACTAATTCTAAAACTGGATTCACCAGCAGATTCTCATTACTGAAGTCACTAGAGGGAAAGTCGCTGTAAAACCGATTAATTTTGTTCATTGGCGCCTTTTAACTGCGTAGAGCAAAGCTGTTCATGACTCTGAGGAGCACAAGAGGCAGGGAGGCAGAAGCTTTAAACTATTTGGCGTAAGAGAATAGGGCTCCCTCTTTACTAGACGATCCGCTTTTTGTATGCCAAATGTTTTCACCCTATATACTACTCATAGGGATCAGCTTTCTCCTTAAAGATGGTCACTACCTTGCTCAATATATCCTTTATTATCCTTAGTTATGTTGGTATAAACCCTTTGTCTATGAAGTAGCAGCTTCTTCCATGAGATCCAGCTTACTGGTTAGTGTAGACTAAGATATCTCTATTGATTATTTATAAGGATACTATAAAGATGAGCTTTGCTGCACTTATAATAATACCAAGTATTAGGCATAATTCACTATAGAGCTGTCTAATATTAGAGGTGTCAGCCTTGATAGCATCATCCATCAACTCCTGCTGGCTCGTCCAGGCCACGTCGCCCTGACATTTAATAAGATACTTATACTTCAATGTAATTTGCTGCTCGCAAAATTACCATGTAGCTCTTGTTCTCGATAAAGATAAATGTAAAAAGGGGTTTTGAATTTGACTTCATGTAAATAATAACAGGGATATTTTAGATAGAAGGATGCTCTTCAACATCATCCAATTAGAACTAGTCCACAGACCATTCAAGGTAGTTACAATGGTTAGGTGAGTTACAGTGCTATGCCCGGCTTGGTCATCCTGTACTACTATATTCTGGCGTATATGGATATCATATCCACCCAAGGCTGCCGAGCATAGTCGAGGGCTCCTCATTGATCGGCCAGTTAACAAAGTATATCAAAGCCCAAGTTGAAGAGATATAGTACGTGCCACCGTCTGTTTGGCTGGAATTCCCCAATCGGTCTATATCTTGCAGCGGCATAGTACCCGATCCGGAGTCTGGATTGGAGGGGTAACCGGCAGGGCAGCCGGAGCGATAGTGGATAGTGATAAGTGATATAAATTAGTATAGAGTTGGAAGATGAACTACTGGTAGCAGAACAAAACACTATATCACAGAATTCCACAATGCCGATCAATAGCACTGCCCGGACCATCCCCCGGGCCATCCCCCGGGCCATCCCCCAGCCCATATCCCCCCCGGGCCCCTTCTCCGCTGTCCACCTCCGCCGCCAGTCCACCAGCAGCCAGGGACAACCTCCTCTGGCAGTCCTGCCCACGGGCGCCCTGCTACGCTCTCTGCTCACCAACTGCGTCGCCTCCAAGCCGTGGCTGCAGCGACCTGTCCTGGCGGTCCTCGCCCGCCTGGCCGCCATCGACAGCGGCAACTGGTTCAGCGTGGACCGCAACCCGCTCCTGCACGCCGTGCTCAAGACCACCTTCTACCGCCAGTTCTGCGCCGGCGAGACTCCCAGCGAGACCCGTGAAACACTGCGCGCCCTGAAGGCAATGGGCTTTGGGGGCAGCATCCTCACCTACGCGCGGGAGACCGTCTTTGACCACCGCACGGGGGCGCAGCGGGCCTTTACGGATGGGAATAGGGTCGATGATGATGAACATATTGCCGTCTGGCGCCGGGGCACCCTCGACACGGTCGATTTGCTGGGGCCTAATGATCTGCTCGCACTCAAGTAAGTATAAAAAGTGAACAAAATGAATACACGGATGTAAGCTGATCTCAAGGCTCACGGGGGCTGGCCCCGGCGTGACAGGGGCGTTTGCCGCCGGGGAGAACCCCCCTGCGGCAATGTGGGCAGCCGTGGAGGCGATCTGCGACCGCTGCGAGGAGCGTAACGTGCGGATCCTGGTCGACGCCGAGTCGCAGCACTACCAGGCGGGCATCCAGAAGATGACCCTGGAACTGATGCGCAAGTATAACCGGAACCGCCCCGCGCTCGTCTACAACACCTACCAGGCATACCTGAAGGCTACACCCGCCACGCTGGCCACCCATCTGGTCGCCGCCGCCCAAGATGGCTTCACCCTCGGGCTTAAGCTTGTGCGCGGTGCCTACCTAGCCACCGACCCGCGCGCCCTGATCCACGACACCAAGGCTGACACTGATGCCGCCTACAACGCCATTGCCCAGGGGGCCCTGCGCCGGCATCTTGGCGACTTTGGGGGAGACAACGCGCTGAAGCCCTTCCCTGCCGTCGACCTCTTTCTTGCCGGCCATAACCGAGTCAGTGTCATGACAGCGTACGAGCTGCACCGGAGCCGCCGCCTGGCTGGCCTACCGACAGTCAGACTGGGGTTCGCCCAGCTACACGGCATGTCGGACGAGCTCAGCTTTGATCTTCTGCAGCGGACAAGAGGGAATTTCAATGAGAAGCCTGGTCTTGACTTCCAAGAACCAGATGTCTACAAGTGCTCCAACTGGGGCACGGTGGGCGAATGTCTGGCGTATCTCACGCGGAGAGCCATTGAGAACCGAGACGCCATTACTCGCACTCACGACGAATATAGCGCCCTGAAGGCTGAGGCTCGGCGACGGATTCTGGCGGGTTGGCAGCCTAGTCCGCGCCGAGGGAAGGTGTGGGACATTTAGCTATACCTATGAATAAGATGATTATGAATATTGACGAATCTACCATCCTTCTATTGATAAATATACCGATTTACTCATAAGGAGATAGGAATGAAAGCTATTTCAATATATGTCTCTCTACTTATATAGTCAGTGGTCATGTACTGGGGTATGATGCATACAAACTATCATTATATTCCTTTTGATCCATTGGAAAGGGGATCGAGAGCTCTTCCATTTCATACTCTATGTGAATACAGGAGAGTGTTGACTGGGACATCAACCAGAATTAGTTCTAATAAATGATTTAAGATATCCTGTGAGTCAATTAATAAAATTATATCCTTTATAGAATGAATGATAATTTATTAAAAATTACTTAAGAAGAAAAGTAATATATTAGGGAAAATAACTAGATTATCTATATTAATACTTAGGAAAGGCTCATCTATATTCCTCCTGCTTATTGACCTTTAACAGGTTTACGACTGATTCCCATGATACCATTTTTACATGTGGAATACAGAATAGCGACATGATTCTTTTAAAGTTCATAAAGAGGGAATAAGCTATTTATATTTTTACCAGATAATACTAGTTATACTATTTTACTATATAATATACTATACCTGTTATAAATCCTTCAACTACTGGAGGTCCCCCCACTATTCCATTCATAGGCATCTAACCCTTTCCTAAAACTTTAGAAAGGGACACACAAAGACAAACTGGTTAAGATAATCTTTATTATAGATTCCACCTGCAACAGTTCCACAAAATCCTGACTAGACCAACGTTCCCTAGCATTGCGTTCGTCGTAATATTTGGGCGCTCAGGAGTCGATCATTCTCTGGTCATCCTTAGATAGATCATCCACTGGGTGGGGATGCTGCAGTGGACGACGACAAAGTTACTATAATAATGTGTTAGAAGGTGAAGAGGGAGCAAAGAGAGGAGAATAATTACCTCATTAATTATAGTATGTCCCTCCCGAGTTACTAGTTATTACAACCGACAGAATCAGTACATCTGTCACGGATATCCAATATGACAGATTCTCTGCACTTTAACATCAGATCAACAGAGACGGATCAGCGCATGTTCCCGGATCTCCTGAATTCAATTTACTAGCGAATCTACATGGCCGGGGTGTTACTATTAGGACGTACAAGCATGATGCTTGATATCCTAAAGATCAACGGGTAGTCATCATGACTTTTGATAAAAACGGACGATCGTCAAAACGGGTAGACCAACCTCTGCCCATGCTATAAACTTACAAAAGAAATTGTACCTAGCTCCATGGAAGCATTAGTATGAAGAATGAATAAGATATCTACAGGGTATAATGGGCAGACCTCGCAACTGATTGATACCCCTCTTTTACCATGTCTCCCCAAAACATACTAGATGCCTAGCACAAAATTAAGGGGACACTATTTCATAGACTATTTAGACGCTAAAATTATCAAGCCAATGGGCAATGATTCCACTATGAAAATATTATAGAGGGAATAGCTGCACTATTATCTCTACTGTCTGCTCTACTCTCAAGGAGACAAATTCCTGCTCGATATTTCCAAATTAGAGCATGATTCTGTCTATTACATGAATTTCCAGTGTGATAGCAAAAGGAGACGACATGTGCAAAATAAGCTAAGCTTTACACCAATCAATTTAGATTTCTTCCAGTTTGATCTAATCCCTAGCGGCCCCCGTTATTGATGAATATTTAGCATGTGCCTCGGCAGATGTCTCAGTGAGCTATATACTAGTGTATTAGAAATATTATTATAAAATCAGGTGTTATATATATTGCAGGATGCTAATGACCATGAAGAATCATATGCAGGCCTATCACCACTCCACATGGCAGCCAGGAATGCTTAAGTGTCCGCCACGATGTCCGACTGGCCGATCTCACTGGCCCCTGGAGTCTTCTCCCCCTGGCATTAACACAGCGTGACGGGCCTTCTGTCCCACCCGGTGATCTCCCGACTTGTCTTGAACCTCCCCCATGTCCTCAATGTCTGTGCCTGACTGCATGGTTCAATATGCCAAAGAGGCCACTTACGTCAACCCGGATAGAGTCGAACGGTGGAGGCTATATAAACAGCCCTCCCCCATCTCTGTCTGCCATACTCGGTGGAATGAGTACGACACACCACACCGCCGGTCTCTAATTATCATCCAAGATGCCCTCCAAGCACCAGGTGTCTCTCCTTGCCCTCGCTGGCCTTGCTGCCGCGGCGCCCTCCAAGCTGCGCAAGCGCGAGGCCCTCCCCGACTACGCCATCACGTACGCGCCCCTGTCGTACCTGTACAGCGGCGAGTCCTGGTTCCCGTCTGATGTGACGGTGCATCTGGCCAACGTCAAGCCCGAGGTGGACTACGTCGCGATCGGAGCCAACAACTCGGTGACGCTCGACACGCTCGACTCGTACGCCTCGGACGTGTACCTGACGGCGTCGGACGGGCCCATCTACGATCCCCTGGACGGCACGCCGGCCTGGCTCTCGTCGGACTACGGCATCCCCGACAGCGACGGGCTCAGCGCTGCTCCGGGGCTGATCATCGCCGCCGAGAAGAACAGCACCACCACTGATGTGTTTTACTTTTATTTCTACTCGTACAACTACGGTGGAAAGTGAGTTTTCTTTATCTTCATTGCTCTATTTATACTCATGGCAGGGTTTTGGATATCAATTTCGATGACCACGTCGGAGACTGGGAGCACGTCATGGTAAGGGAATCCTTGCTTCCACCATGATATAACAATATTACCCCAATATTGACTCGTACAGATCCGCTTCGTCGACAAGAAGCCTTACGCCATCTACTGCTCCGAGCACAGTGCCGGCTCTGCCTATTACTGGGACATCCTGGACTTTTCCGGCGATCGCCCCCTGACGTACATCGCGTACGGCGGCCACGCCAACTACGTGACCTCGGGCACGCACGACTACACCGTTGCCCTGGGCCTCATCTCCGACACGACCGACGCCGGCTACCTGTGGGACATGACGCTCAACTACCGCGGCTACTGGTACGACGTGGACTCGGAGGAGTTCTCCGTGGCGTCTGGAGCGGGCAAGGGTGCCACCGAGGAGGCCGACGAGTCTGCCGACTGGCTGGCCTGGCTAGGCTACTGGGGCGACGAGCAGTACCCGGACAGCTTGATTGACGATCTCGAGACGGGCCAGTACTGCATTGACGATGAGTGCCGGTATTCCAGTGGTCCTACAGGGCCTGCCGACAAGAACCTCGGCCGCTCGACCATGTGCCAGAAGGATGACTGTACCATCTTCGACAACATTGACGATCTGACCAAGCAGTCTTAGCACCCTTGAGACAGATTTAATTATCTTGTCTTTACTTGGAAAAGGCTTTAAAATGTTGTCTAGATCTAGATTCTTCATGGGAAATACGTAGTGGCCCAAGGGGTTTAGTAACAATGTGGTTAATAATTTAGTATTAATAATAATAATAAGCATATAGGTGTATTATATATTATAAATAGTATTTAAGCTAGTATCATAGTTTATAAACTAGTTTTAAGGTTATAATGTAATTATAGTGTAATTATAAGATAGTTATAAATAGTTATAATTTAATATTATATAATTACTTTATAATTATAAATAATAACTAATAATAAAATATTAATATTTATAATAATAAATATTAATACTATTTACTACTATAATTAATATAAGAGATTTAATTATAATAAAGAATATATAAAACTATTATTATATTATTATTATTTAGTATAATCTAGTTTATAATATATATATTCTTATAGTTAATATAATATAGGTCTATTAATAATAATTTTTTTAGATTATGAATAATAGAATAATAATTTCTTTAGATTATAAATAATAGAATAATAATTTCTTTAGATTATAAATAATAGAATAATAACTATTTATAAGAAGTTCACCTTCTAAGTATATTTTAATAAGGTATAAGATAGTATACTTAGAGAACCAGTTATAGATTCTTAATTAATAAAATAATAATTATAAATAATACTAGAAAAATTAGGAGAGATACTAATTACTTTAAATAAAGACTAGAGCATATAGAGAGATAGATCTAGAATAAGATTATACTTAATAGTCTTATTTAATATAATATAAGGCTATAGTTATTATATAAGAAGGAATAAGAATAAGTATTTATTACTTAAGGAATCTTAAAGAAAAGTAAGAAGTTAATATATATTCTACTTTAAAAAAAAATAATCACTAGTAGATAGAATAGATATTAATAACCTATAATAATTAATAAGCTAACTATTAAATAAATCTTTTTAGATAATTATATATTATATATTCTAAAATTAAAAAGCCTTAAATAAATAAAGTCTAGATAACTTATCTTAATCTTAAGAGTAGTAATAATTATAGGTATACTATAATATAGTAGCTAATTATATCTAGTAAAAAAGAGGTCTATTATACTAATTAATTAGAAAGCCAAGGGCTAATAAATCTAATATAGATTAAATAGGATTATAGGGGAAAACTAAAGGAGACTTTAAGTTACTATTATTATAAGTATCTAGTTCTCCTAAGTAGAGCTAAGGATAATATTAATAAATATTATATAATTAATCTATTAGAATAAAATTAATATAATCTTAAGCTCTAAGGGCATTAAGTAAAAGTAACTAGTATAAATACTCCTTATTAAAGAGATATTATAAGAGATTTAAAGTTAAAGTATTATCTACCTAGTATTTAAATTACCTATATATTAATATTAGTAAGTATAGATTATAATAAAGTTAATTATATTAAAGTAATACTTATACTTTATCTTTATACTTAAAATATTACTATTTATTACTATACTATACTTTATAGTAAATATAGGGAGATATAGGCTAATATAAATATTTAGTAATAAAATTACTTTTATAAAGTTATTTTAAGGGAGTTTATTTATATAGAAGAGATCAGCTAGGATAGAGAAATATATTAGTTTCTATAATAATTAATAAAAGAAGTAGAAAGATATACTTTATAGATAAGTAGTTAGCTAATCTATATCTAAGAATACCCTAATAAGATAAAGATATTAAAAGATTTTTTAGCTTTAAAGAGTTAAGGAATAAAGGTCTTCTTTACTCCTATATAAATTAGTAGAAATAATTTTAATATAGGCAGTAAATTTAGTAAAGGCATAAATAATAAGCTACTATAGATATATAAAAGAGTGAGATATATAATCCTATAGGAATTTAAGTATAGTATATATATTCTAGAGGAATAAGGATCTAAACTAAGAAGATTTAGTATAATAATAAAGAATAAGGGGTATAAGTATTAATATATAAGTATTCTTAGATAATAACTATAAAGAGAGATATATAATTAGGTTCTAAAGATATAGCCATTTTTTTAAAGTATTAAAGCTTTTTAATATAAAAATATAGTAAAATTACTTATTACTATTTAGTATAGCTTTTAGAAGAAGAATATAAAGATAATATCTAAGGCTTTTTTACTTAGAGTAAAGGATATTATAGGTCTAACTAAGGATAATATTAAGATATAGTATAAATCTTTTAAGAGAAGAAGGTTTAGGTTTTAAGCTATATTTTCTCTAGAATAAAGATTATATAGAGTAGTCTAGAAGTGACTTTCCTTATATTTACTTAAGAGTAGTATTAAAGTAATATTAACTATACTCTATAATATTATAGTTAAGATTTATTTATTTAGGCTTTAGATAGTAGCATCCTCTATAATTAATATTAACTTAATAATTTAATAAACCACTATTTAATATCTACTATAGTATATCCCCTATAAAAGCTATAATAAAAGTATTTATAAGAGTCTCTATGCTATTAATATTTATCTTAATTCTATAGCTTAACTATAAAAAGACATCTTTAAAAGATGTAGTAATATTATTAATAGAAGTCCTATATAAATTAAGAGTAAGGATATAATTATATAAGACATAGCGGCACTTATAATAAGAGAGATTTATTAAAATAATATAAAAAGCCTTTAATAATTTAAAGATATTTTAGTAAATACTAAACTTATTAATAAAAAGAAAAAAAGATAAAGAGTAAGTAAAGATAAATTTTTAAAATAGGGAGAGAAGGTATTTTTACCTAAAATGCTAAAGCTCTAGTTTAATATATAGAGTATAAAGATAGAGTATCTTTTAGAGAGATTAACACTACTAGTTAAAGATATATTAAATTATAATAAGGCCTAGTTATAATAAAGACTTATAATTAATAGCTATATTAACTTATTTTATAATATATTATAATATGATCTCCAGACACCTATTATTAATAAGGATATAATTATTATAAAAAAGTATATAATAGATTAAATAAGAAAGAGTAAGGATAGAAATAATAGGCTAGATTATTACTATAATTTTATCTTTTATAGCTAAGTACTCTTATTTATTAAAGCTAATAAAGATAATCTAACTAAACTAGAATAATATATTAGGGGCCACCTAGAATATACTATTATACTATATAAAATCATTAGAAAATATAATATTATTATTAATAGTATATATATATTCTCTAGAATAGGCATAAATAGATAAGCCCTATACCTAGGAGTACTATAGTTTAACTAGATTATCTATATAGTGGGCTATTCTAAAGAACATTCTATTATCTACTAATAATAATAATAAGAGATTATAGATAAGGTTATTTAGATTAAACTAGAAAACTAGTGTTAAGATAAGATCTACTACACATAAATTAAAGTATATAGATTATTAAGTAGATTTAATCTAGATATCTTATTTATAAAATTTCTATAAAGGTAGGACTTTATAGATATATAATTTAAGAGTATTAACCTTTTATAGTAATTACTTAACCTCTAGGTGCTATAGAAGATCTAGTATCTTAAGAAGACTAAAATACTTACTTTAACTTATATTAAATTAAAGAACCTATAGCATAAATATAAGATAAAAATCACTATATATATCTATACTTAATATTAGTGGTTATATAGAGTGTCTTATAAATAGGTAATATAGTGGACCTAAGGGCATACAGTATTTATTAGCTATATAATAGTAGACTCTAAAAAAGGCTTTTAAATCTATATACTCTAATATCTAATAGCCTTTTATAGGGCACCTATAGACATACCTAATATAATATAAATAATAGAAGGGGGTATATATATTAGGATCTCTATATCACTAGAATTAATTCAGCTTAAAGAGGGTGTATCTAGTAAAATTCCTAATGGCTAAATAGTATAAATATTATTATAAAAAGAATATTATATTACTATAGAAGATTAAGAGGGTTTTAAATTAGAGGAAGGTCTATATATTATAGGTTTTAATAAGATAAACTACTTTAATAGTGATTAAAGGGGGGGGTATTAAGAAATAGATTTTATTAAAAGTTAGGCAGATTAGAGTAGTTTTAAGATATTATAGACACTATATTTAAATATAAAAATTTAAGTAATATTATTATATTATCCTATCACTATTCTAGTAGAAGACATATATAGAGGGTGATTATAATATATTATATTATATAATATAATATATCTATAGACTACTCACAGTATAGTTAATACTCTATAGTATATATTATACTTTATATAATAGAAA
Source organism: Penicilliopsis zonata CBS 506.65 (assembly GCF_001890105.1). Taxonomy (NCBI): domain Eukaryota; kingdom Fungi; phylum Ascomycota; class Eurotiomycetes; order Eurotiales; family Aspergillaceae; genus Penicilliopsis; species Penicilliopsis zonata. Next base: position 94,685 of record NW_019208937.1, read on the forward strand.
AAAGTATATATTCTTAGTTTAGGTTATAATAGAGTCTATTGTTTATATACTAAAGGATACTATTAGTTCTTAAATATAGTTCTTAAATATAAAAAAGCAGCTAGGAAAGTATATACCTAAGATATCACTTCATAATATATATATAATCTCTTAAGTCTAGATAATATCTTAAGTTTATATATAGAGATATAGAAATAGACTAATATTTATAGTTTATATAAGAAACCTATCTATATATTATTAATCTATTATTATTAAATTATAATTATATCTATATAATTCTCTCGTGACAATGGGCTGCAAGATATATATATAAAATAGTATTAGTTTAATTAAATAATAAAGCATATAAATTAAAAATTTTATATGTCATGATAAATAGTCTAGTAGTTTATAATCTTTTTTTTTTAGTAGATAGATAACTTATACAGCTCCTATTTAAACCTAGCCTAATACTCCTTATTACACCTTTTTTCTTTTATTATTATTTATTATTAAGAACTACTAGATAAAAGCTATATAGTTATAACTAATTTTTAATTAATTAAATAAGGCACATATTATTTATAAA